>NW_011500013.1:99139-237394 GCF_000495115.2 Populus euphratica | reverse complement strand
TTGAACTTATAAACATAAAATTATTTATTTTTTCAACACTTGCTTCTTGCATTCAACACTACTACATTGCAGTAAATAATAAGTTATGGTTTGATAGATTATACTATTTTTAAAATAAAATTCATCAAAAAATAAATCATATTCCCCATCTATAGTTTTTTTCACACTTAAATAATGTAAAAAATAACACACTTAATCACAAACTAATCATAAAATTTGTGACATATCAATTGTAAGACACACAAATATTATATGTTTACTAATTGAATAAAACCATATATATATATATGGTTTGTATATTCAATCCAAAGAAAATAATATACAATCTATATTTTAATACATATTAATAGATATTTATTAAAATATATTTTAAAGATATATCAGATCACCCAACTAATTGGCTTAACATATTTTTAATTGAATGTATTTGCATATTAGTAGAAACCTACATTTTTTCCAACTTTCAATGACAGCAAGTTTCAAAGCGAAGCACACTCAACACGGCAAAGCACAGCAAGAGCAATTAACGTAAAAAAACAACAACTAATTGACAACAATTAATTCTCGTGTAAATGGCTGCAAGAAACTCAATTAATGACCACTAGTGAGCAATTAACTTAGCATCTCAGAATTTGAGATGCACGATATATTTTCAACAAGACAACAAGATATATATACTTTTTCTCTGAATTCAATATTTCATAAAATTACATTTATTAGCCAAGATCATGCATTGTATTTTATTCCTTTCTATTTTTATTTTTTTTGTTTTAATGTACTAGTATTAAAAATAATTAAAAATATTTTTAAATAAAAATTATAAAAAAAAATAACTATTATTATATTCTCAAACACCCTGAAAAACAGTGGCTTGTCTATGATTATTGCTTCTATGCTATACGTTTAGCTACTAATAAAGTTCAAATTTCCACTTGGAATGGGATGTGCATTACAAACAAAATGAAAATCAACAGCAAAATTCCTAAATTTGCACCAAACTTACCAGAAAAGCTATAATTGCATATGGGAAACAGACGTGGACAAGCCGCCCGCCTTGCCTTCCTTTGAAGCTCCTCCCTTCTCTTGACCCCCCGAGTCCACCTCTCTCCTATGCCCACGCGCCCATGGTCATATAAATATTAAACAAGGCTTCTAAACCATTTTCCACGTATTTAGATCAAGTTTATCTCGGATTCCTAAGAATTCTATTCTTTAATATTAAAGTCTAAATACTACTGACTAAACAATAAAATTAACCTTGTTAATCCGCGTATCAATTGTCTTAAGATTAAATTAAAATGAATGCATTTTTTCAAAAAATAATTGACACAATGTTAGGAATAAAAGTGGGCAAGGAAAAATACAGACTGCATAAATTCTATCTTTAATTAGTAACATTTGCCAGCATCAATTATTTTAAACTAGATAGTAGATAGACTGTAAATATACCTTTTAAGACACGACAACTCTATCCAAAAGTTAAAAACCAAATAAAATGAATGGCAATCTAGACATTTCTCTTAAGAGATTCTCAAATAGTTATGTTTTGAAATAGAAAATTAAGGAGAAAAGATTTTATATTTTATATTTTATGATTATGCTTCATGCAATTTCTCAACTTGTTTATATATATATAGAATTCTTGAGTTTAAAAATTAAATTATTGAATTGATAGATAAACTTTAATCTCGAGTCATTATGTTTTTCAACCAGGATTTTTATGTTTTTTATTTTTTTTCTTTATATTTGTATCATGGTCTTTACTTTACATACAATTAGGATAGTCAATCCAAAGATTTAATGAGATAATATCTTTTTTTAATAAAAAAAAACCTGAATTTGCCATGTTTTATGCATAAATATTTTCCATCCAACATGCTTCTTTTATGCAATATAAGGTGTCGTTTAATAAGAATTTGACAGAAAAGATAATACCAAATGCAGACAAGAGCACCCCATGGAGTAATTTCCGAAGACTATTGGGATGCGATTGATGAGATTGCTTGTTTTGAGACTCAATTGATAATTTGGCATCAACTTAGGAGCTAATCCGAGGTTTTCTCTGTTTTTTAAACAAGATTATAACATCGAGTAGTGTATGTGCATGAACTTTGGTTCCATCGTGGGCCATTTCTTATTTTTTACATTAGAAATGAAAAGCTGGGTGAAGATCTTATAATACAGAAAGGAATTTTGTATAATTCAAACTCCAACCTGACACGTGTCAATTTAAAATTTAATTGATTCAACCCTTGATTAAAAAAAAAACTGAAAATTAACTTGACAAACCAATCCATAATTTCATCATTTTAATTAAAATCTAATTTGTTTTTTTTTTTCAAAAAGAATATTTTATTTTATTTAAAAAAAACTAAAAATAGCATCATTATATATTGATTTGGATTAACAATTAACTAATCTAACTCATAACGTGTATCATGTAATAAATTTACCCAAGTTTAGTAATTTTGCCTCCAATTAGCCTATTATCCTAGAAAAATAAATAAAAGAAACAACTTAGTACTTACTCCTATTATATCCAATTTAATAACGTTTTTTAGTTCATTACCTTTTTATTTATTTCTATTTAAACATCTTTATCTTTATTTTTATTATTCAAGCTTGTGAACTTTCATATTTTTTTATATTCAATTATTTCTGCTAGGTTACATCTATTTTAGGCTATGTTTGTTTCCTGGAAAACAGAGTTATTTCTGCTAGGTTACATCTATTTTAGTGTGGCATGGATGTTAGATTCAACAATAATATATTGTCACGTGTGCATGAATTTTTAAGTTTGTCTCTAATTGAATGCTTGTACTTTTATTTTATTTTTTTCGATTTGAGTGTCTGTATTTTTTATTTCCTGTTTAGGTGTCACAACTTTTAATAATTTATTAATCATTTTTTAAGTCATCAGTTAATAATTAATATTTCCACCAGCTACCATCGTTATATGGTGAATTTTCTTAATGAATCTTGTTGTGAACTTATACTTAATCATTAATTTTTAAAATAATTAAAATTTTAAACTTATAAAAAAAAAATGGATATATTAACATGGATATTTATATTAACTTGTTTATATATTGATTAATTTTATAGATATTAAAGTTAATAATTATATAAATTTATAGTGGTCTTGAGGTTTATAAAATTCAAATTATGATTTTTAAAAAATAAATTTAAAACTTAATTAATTTAATAAAAATATTTTTAATTATACTCAAAGTAGAGAAAAACAAATAAATCTATATTTGAAAATAAAATCAATTAGAAATTTGGAATTACTAGCAGAAACACGGAATTACCCAGACCATTTTCACAGGCTTCGATTACAATAGGGCTTGGAAGTGGTTTTTTAGAGTGAATCTTAACCTTGAAAATGGTCCTTGACAGCCTTGCAGATCTATAAAAATAAAATATTGCATATTTATTCAAAAGTAACATATATAAGAAAACTCATCAACCCTTACTGTGATTGCTTATAAGCCGTTTGCGGCTGGGTTGCACCGGTTTTCATTAAATTTTAATTTAAATTAATTTTTTTTTTATGTTTTTAGATGTTAATGTTAAAAATAAATTTTAAAAAATAAAAAAATAAAATTATGTTAATTTATTTCCAAATAAAAAAATATTTTAAAAAATAACTTCAATTATACTTCTAAAAAAACAACTATTTAAAGAGTATTTGAAAATATAATAGGGGTTAATTTTTAAAATATTTTTATATTAAAATATATTAAAATAATATTTTTTTTATTTTTTTAAAATTATTTTTAATATTAGTGGATTAAAATTATTCAAAAATATAAAAAATTAATTTAAAAAATAAAAATATTTTTTTTTTAAAAAAACAGAATATTAAAATGTTATATGAAGTCAGCCTCCTCCACCTGAAATAGAATAAAAAAAGAGAGATATGATGGTTTAGGTGATGATCAAGTGGTAAGGATTTGGAATTAAGGGGTTTGTTTTTTCTATGGTTTCAGGTTCGAGTTCTTGGTATATAATGGCCACTGGAGGCTTACATGGTCATTAACTTTAGAGCTTGTGGGATTAGTCGTGGTATACGCAAGTTATGAGATAAAAAAAAAAAAAAAAAGAGAAAGGAAGATAGAAAAGAGATCCATCGTCTTAAGCTCGTAGGCGTGCGATATCCGATAAATGGTTTTTGTGTCATTAGCATTTATCAAACTAACACGTCCTTGTTGCTTGGAACTTGAACTCATCCAATAAAAAAAGTTATCTAATATTATATCTGATTTACAATACATGATGATGACGATGAGATTTTGAGAGGTCCCACAGGGGGAACGACAACGAATTGCCTTCATTTTACTTGTTAATCTCAAACCCAATTCACAGGTAGATCCGATGAGATCAGATCTGATCCGATTCTCTATGATCAATCTCCTCAAACTATATAGGACCGATTAATGTCGTTTACTCCTTTCAGAAGCAACCAGTCTAGTTAATGTGTTAGCTGCGTGTGAAGCAATCCAATCAATTAAGAATACATAATTAATTGCCTAGTTATTTTTATGTTTTAAAAATATTTTTTTATTTTAAATTAATTTTTTAATTATTAATAACAAGTTATATCTTTTGATCTGAAAATGATATCTTTATTATTTCAGAAGAACATAATTAAAATATTTGAACTCATACTCTAATGGAGCTTGAGTAATTTTAAAACTTCAAGGTCTTTAACAGTAACAAAGTTCACCATTATGCCTTTTTATATTATAGGATTCTGGCTTCCGACACCCATTTCATGATCCTAATCTTGCACCTTGTATCACTCGGCTTGAGATTCTCAAACCGTTTTAATAATTAAAAAAAATATTATTTTAATATATTTTAAAAAAATATTATTATTATATTTTTAAATACTTCTAACATGTATTTCCAAGGTGCCATGAGAGAAATAAAATCATTGTCTAATTTTATTAGGAATTAAGCTAGTTTATTACTAAGCAAAGACAAAATAGACATTACATTAAATTAAACAACCACGGGGATTAATATGAACTAACTTCTTGAAATATTTTAAGCTATTCATTTCATAATTATTTTGTGAGCTATCTCTCTTCATGTTTCCCTTTTCTCCCCTCCATATTTCATAATTATTATTTTATATAAAAAAATATTTTTCATATTAAGAAATTAAAATATCTCAATTCTAAACACTATCTTAATTTTTTTATACTAGCACGTGTCCCCTTGTGCTTTTTCTTGGGAAACCAGCTAGTTTGTCGAGGTTCCAATACAAAACATATAAAAAAATTATAATTTAAAATATGATATGAAATAAATATCATGTTTATAAAATATAATTTCATTACATAAAATAACATTAAAAATAAAAGATTGAAGTTTAATTTAATTACATATCACGATTTAGAATTACGACGCGGTATTACAATAGGCTGAAATTATGTTATTTTATTAATTTTTTAAACTATATTTTTACATGAATATTTTTAATTTATTGTGTTATTTAAAAAAAACCCAGAAACCTCATTTTTCATCCTGATAACTTTAATTCTTCTCTTATCCTGTTTTAACTAATTTCATCATATCATAACTATCTTACCATTTATTTTTTTAATGGGTCCTTCTGTGAAAACTACACAAATTCTTGTGACAAAAATGCCAAATCCTCTTCAAAACAGCACCCTTGCACTGCATAAAATAACAGAAAACATTGACAAACCCATGAGATAAAAAGATCTAAGTTGAAAAGCATTAGAAATTAATCGAATTGAGAAAATTGTTAATTTGGAATCCATTTGAGAATTGATGGATGAGTATAAATGAGATTAGTTCAAGATTTCTCTCTCGTTTCTTTTCTTTTCTTTTGAGAGTGCCTTTTTTATTATTTTAGGCAAAAAGCAAAAGCTTGAATGAAGAAGGAAAAAAAGGACGATCAACCTCAACAAAGTACTTCACCGGTTAAAAAGCAGTTCCTTAATTCTTTGCACCCTCTTCGTGTAAAGAACAGAAAAGTGAAGAAAATATTTTAATGAAGTGTTCTTAGTTACAGCACCGAAAGGGCAAAAAAACAAAGAAAAAGAAAAGAAAGAAAATTAAATAAAAGAATTGAGCAACACGCTCCGAAACAGCGTGTGCATAAAGTCGAAACCCAAAGAAAGACTCTCTTTAAGTACACTTCCTCTCGTCTCTCCACTGCTATTTCCATCATTGCCACCACTCTCTCACCTCCCTCTCAACAAACGAGAAGAAAGAGAGCAAATGAGTCGCCTTGCACCGTTATCAGAGGAACCCATAAACGAAGATGAAGAATACAGCACAAACTGTTCAAAGAAGAAGGGTTACTCATGGAAAAACTGGCTCAAGACTCATTTCTATCTTGTTTTCAACAAAAAATCTGACCTTAAAGTTCTTCTAAGTGTTCTTGGATGCCCTCTCTTTCCTGTCTCCATCCATTCTAAATTATTACCCATCAATGAGGTACGTTGTTATGTACTACGCATAGGAATGCATGTGTTTTTAGATCTTTTTTCTTGCAAAAAAGGAAATAAAGTTTGCTCACGTTGATCTATTGGTGCACTATTTTCAAAGAACATGTCGTGATATTTGCCTTTCCTAGATTTGTTGTCCTTTTGTCAGCATGTATTTAGGTTTTTCGCTTTGTGCTTGCTGCTTAGGAGTTCTAAGCCTAGGCAAGCAATGTTGTAAGCCCCCCCAACCCCCCCAAAAAAAAAAGGAAAAAAAGGAAAGAAAGTAACCAATCTGTGGTCATTTTCTGAGTTCGGGTGATCAGTGCCTCACTGGCTTTCCACTGAGATGCCTCAAAGCCCCCCCAAGAAACAGGCCAATCAAAGAATATATAAAAAGAGAAAAGAAAAAACCTCGAGGGCCAACATTTTGTGGGTCAATTATTTAATATAGCTATCAAGTACATGTGGAAAAGTATAAAGCGAAAGCGTTAAGATTATAATCAGGGTGTTCTTCTACTGTGTCAGCTGAAATATATACCACAAGAAAAACTAAAGACCATAGAGAGTGAAAACTGAAAAGTGTGCTCCTACTTAATTATTATTATTATTTTTATAATTGCTAGTACTTAATTTCCCTGACTACCATTATTGATGTGGTCTGGTCTGCCTAGCGAACTATATATATATATATATATATATATATATATAAGAATTTGGGTTCAAGCTGGTCATAGTCTATAAAAAAATTATAGATTTTTTTTTTTTGTATTTTGAAGGAAAACATTTAATACAAAAGATTATGTTTGGTGAAAATTTAGATGAACTTAATAATTACTACTGATTTACACTAACTGGCAACTACCGTAACACGTGTTTAATTAACAGGTATCCTCCTCAGCTCAATACATTATACAACACTTCAGTGCAGCAACTGGTTGCAGGAAATTACAAAGAGAAGTGAAGAACATTTTTGCTACAGGAAAAGTTACAATGGCCATGGTTGACGAGCTTGGTGGCTCAGCTATGGCTGGAGCCACTACAATTGCAGAAAAGGGGTGTTTTGTAATGTGGCCAATGGCCCCTAACAAGTGGCTAATCGAGCTAGTTGTTGATGGTCATAAAGTTGTTGCTGGTAGTGACGGCAATGTAGCTTGGCGTCACACTCCTTGGCTTGCCTCTCATGCAGCTAAAGGTGGAGTTCGGCCTCTACGCCGAGCTCTTCAGGCAAGTGGTACTGATTAATTATGCCGATTGGGTTTTAATTACTTCATGTTTTGGTTGTTGCAGTTAATTCATTTTTGCTTTGCATGTGTAGCTACTAGTAATAAATAGGAGTAATAATTATTGATCCTCTTTTGTCTTATTCAATTAATAATGAGTGGTCTAACTTTGGATCTTGGCTAGTGACTCAATAGAAAGAGTAGGGGTGACCCTGAAATCATGGGAAGTCTAGCATTGACACAGTGCCAATAATCAGTGGGGTTAATCGAATTTGAATAAAATAGAAAAAGAAAGAAAGATCCATGAGGAAGTCATTAGATTGAAATCTAATGGCCTCATGGCCATCAACATGGTGTTACATTGACGTTAAATATGGATATGCCGACGATTCAAGTCACAATGAGTTGGGGTGGTGATTTTGGTTGAGAAATGTTCTTCCACTCAACAGTCCCTTGTCAGTAGAATCAGAATGAATAGTTGAGATGAAAAAGAGTAAACCGACTTTATGTGATGCTTGAGTTTACTATTTAAGAAGCACAGATTGGTTGGTTGGTCTCCACTGTGATTTTTTTTACTCTGATCATGTGGGAGCTATCTGAGATTACGTGCCTGTTCATGTGCTCCACATATGCGACTAGGTGCTATTGGTGGTCCCTGTTCAATTTCATACCACATTTTACCTGAATCAAGATCCAACCACCCCCAAGATGCCGGGTCTTGGTTCCCCTTTGTCATATAATGGAGTCGGTTAAATCCTATTTTGTCAGAAAAGAAACCAATGCTAGCTATTTAATGGAAATAGAGACAGCGGTTGTCTTTGACAGTGATGCTCTAGGCACAGACATCCAAAGCTACTCTACATGTGATCATTTGAGACCATCATGGTAACATTAAAAAGTACCCCTCATTTTTTCTGGGATTGAAAAGAAATGTGTTTCATTTATTAATTTTAACATTGTTAAGTAAATGCATAAAGGTTTGGGCTGTCTTCGTAATTCTTTCTCATAGCTCTTTGAGCACCATTTTAGAGGTAATGACCCTTTGCATGAGGTTTGAGTGTAACATGGAGCAGATTGTGTTTTTTTTTTACAATGAACTTGGATTAGATTATTGAATGGGTGAAACAGTTTTGAACTGTTCGTGAGTTTCATATTTATTGATTGTTACCATTTTGAAAACATTCTTGGCTTTCAATTCTGTGGAGTAAAAATTAAAGCAGTACTTGCAGAGGTGATTAAAACACAGTACGAATATATGGAGTGCCATAAAAATCTCGAGTTGTTAATGTTCAAGATGGAATAATTTATGCAGGGACTAGATCCCATGGCAATATCAGCTGTGTTCTCTCCAGCACAATACATGGGAGAAAAGTGTGTCTCAGGCACAGATTGTTTCGTACTGAAATTGTCTGCTGATCAAGCAGACTTGGCTGCTCGAAGCGACAGCACAGCAGAGATGATCAAGCACATAATATTTGGCTACTTTAGCCAAAGAAGTGGCCTGCTGGTGCATCTAGAAGACTCGTACTTAACCAGAATTCAGTCTCCAGGAACATACCCCACATATTGGGAAACCACAATGGCCACAAAAATCGAAGACTATCGGATAGTGGAGGGTGTGATGATAGCACATGGTGGTCAATCAAGTGTGATGATCACAAGGTTTGGGGATAACTTGAAGGAAGGTCTTTCGATAACACGGATGGAAGAGACATGGACAATCGATGATCTTGCATTCAATGTACCTGGACTCTCCATGGACTGCTTCATCCCTCCCGGAGAAATGCAGAAGGACTATCCAGAGAAGAATCTTGACTGGAGATCACCATTGCATCGATGATCATCTTCTGGGGCACGACAGAGCTAAATACATGTGCAAGTGTGCTTTATACATACATATATTTAATATATACTCTTTTTAACTATGACTAGTGTAGTAGAGATGATCTTTAATCTGTGTGAATTTACACATATTATGTAGCATACTTTAAGCTCCTTTTGGTTCCTTGAAAGGAGACTTCTGCATCCAGGTCTACTGGTAATGAATATTTTTGTCACGTAGACTCTCTAGTCACACCAAAATTGTATACATATTTGCTCGATGGAGAGTCCTCGATCCTTTGAATTGTAATTGAGCTTTTATATCCTTAATCAATGGATCCTAACAGTATTTTCTTTCTAGCTGTGCTAGCATTTTTTTCTGGCCATGGTATTTTCTAAATTTTTTCATGTTACTTTCCCATATTTTTCTTTCAAGCTGCAGCTATGTTTTTTTTTTTTTAAAAAAAGAGTTTTACAAGATGATATATGCTATATTGAAAAAAAAAAAAGAGTAACATTGATATATCGTATATAAAAAGATATTATTGTCAAGACTTAAGATATGAATGCTGTAATCTTATTTCTCTCTTTTTTTTTTCTAGGAAGGTTCTAACAACACTAAAATATTATCGTTTAAGCCTTTAAGGTATTTGTGGTGGATATTATTCTTTAAAATATTTAAAAAAAAAAAAATCAAAATCATGGTCGGGACTTTTTTAAAAAAAAATCAAAATCATGGTCGGGACTCGGAGTCCCATGCCATGTTCGTGTATAGAAGACAAGAAGAGAGATAACATAAGATAGAACTCCCATTGAACCAAAATGTTCCCTTTTGTCCGTTATAGCCGTTACCTTTCCCGCTTCAAAACCCCACATTTCCCAAGATCCCAACATTCCACACTTCCCTTCTCCACCACCACAGAAGATTACAACAAACCTTCCCGACCCGATCCGCCTCCGATTCGAGTCGCACTCACTGAGTCAGCTGGTCGAGGCGTGTTTTCCACTAGGAAAATCGGTGCTGGAGATCTCATACACACTGCAAAACCTATTTTGGCTCATCCTTCTCTTTCAACTATTAACACTGTCTGTTATTTTTGCCTCAAGAAGTTAACTTCGACGGAGTTTCACGGAAAAGGGGTTGCCTTTTGCAGTCAAGAGTGTAAAGAGAAAGCTAAGGTATACTGGGACTTGCAGTTTTCGTTTAATAGGCAACGGACATTGGTCACACAGTAAAATACCCATAACCTGTTTGATATTTTGATTTAGAGACAAAGCTGGTTTATTGGCATGGCGTGAGAAATAGCTCAAATTTGATGCGTGATTAATGTAGACCATATTTTAGTTAACTGGGTGCGTTTTACTAGTTCTATTTACAGATAATAAGTGCAATTCAGCTTAAGAGGTTGAATTATGATTTTAATCAAAGGTGGGTCACACACACACACACTTTGTACTGTCGAGAAGTTGCTTCCGTTTTGGGGCTTTCTTTGCTATGACTTTTTATTGGATGTTTCCTGGCCAAGGACTGGATTTCATAAACTAAATTTAAGTTTCTCACAACTTTTTCAGGTCTTTTATGAAGTTGAGACGAAAGCAGATTGGTTAGCTTTTGATGACTATTGTCGGTATGAAGGTTTCTCAAACCCATTTCATTTGACTTATTTGTATCTTGACGATGCCTTGATCTCATCTTGATTTCTTTAACTAATAGCATTGAAGTAAGCCTAATTTGTAATGTCGTGCTCTACTCTACTACAGTCTATTATGAGATTTAGCGATTTACTCAGTGGCATCGAGAACAACAGATCATTTGTTTAATAGTTGTAGAGCCAGATATTCTTTGACTGTGCTCGTTCCTCCTCTTAACTTCTTGTGTAAAAGAATATTATATCAGTGAGCTTTCAGGTTCCAGCTCCTTTCATTAGCTCTTTCCACAGTTGCTCTTTTGTTGCAGGGAAAACAGAAATGAAATGCAGTACTTATCTTCCAAGGATTTGACTTGCAGGGCATTTTTTTTTTGTCTTGTATTCTTACTCTTTGATTCTGTCATCATGTAGGAACAAAGGTCTAAAGTATCCACTTCTTGTAAAGCGGTTGGCTTGCATGGTTATATCAGGAGCTGCATCTGCTGAAAGTCTTGACATACTTCAACCATCTAATTTATCTCATGAGATGGTTTTAGAGGTGAGACTTTACATGAAGCTTTTATTTGTGATAAGGTGTTATATGCCAAATAATGGCATTTTATATGCCACTTGATGTGGTTTGAGCTTGAAAAAATCACTATTCTTGTTGCTATACAGAGAATGTTTGCCATACCTTTTTTCTCTTCCAAAAAAGAATTGTGATACGGACCTCTTGACCACATAGTCAAGCAAACACCAACGAAGTAGATAACAACCCAGAAAGCCAAAAAACCAGGTTTGATAGAACCTTAATCCAAAGATAACTCTATACTTAAGAACCAAAGGTATTGAAAAAAGGACTTTGATTTAGAGATAACTCTGTATTTAAGAACCCTAAATATGTGAATGACACCATGAAACCAATTAATCTTCGATAAGTCTATGTATGATCTTTATCTCTACGAAGAAAGATTGTTTTGCCGGAAAAAAAAAAAACTTGCGTTTATTCTCCAACTTGTTGCTAAAATTTGTAGCTAAAAAAAACATAATATAGTCTCTTCTAACTAACTCTAGTGGACCCCTTTTGGGCTGCAAAATAATAGGCCAAAACTAGTAATCAACTAACATAAGTCTAATAATAAAATAAACTCTTAGACAATGTCTAATGGGCTAGAACAAATCCAAATTAAAAAAATAATTATTCAATATTAAATAAATGAATAAATAAAATTGGATAATAAAAATAAAGTCTTCTTGCCAAATTCTTCCATATAGCTAGAATCTTCAATTTTCGCATGTTCTTGGTAGATTTTTAATTCTATTTTCAAACACATCGTTCTCTGTTGTCTGGATGAATTATTGAGCCTACCATAAATGGTTGGTGAACTTGAGATGTCTAGTTTACAGCTCAAATTGAATCACAACAACATCCCACTTGTAGCTTCGGATATGTCCCAAACAATACACAAAGGCCTAGTTTGATAGATTTGACAAGATTTGTCTAGTAACTTTAACCCTCTGAATAATATGTTTCTGAATTCTGTTTGACCAAAAAATTTATCAAAATATAGTTTCATGTGTGTAGTATCTCTTTGTAAAATTTCAGCTTGTTCTGATATACGGTTTGAGAGATATGTTTGATCTTGCAAAACTAGTCAGCAAATATTTTAAGGTCAAATTCAGGCATGACTTGGTTCGGATCAAATTCCTTTCTCTATTCTCTTGTCTGGTTTCATAGGGAAATCCTCCTCCACACCTTTCTGCTTTGCTGATCAATGCATGCAATATTTGTAGTAATGAATAGAGGATTTGTTGTTAATTTGATGGAGTGCTTTTACCCGCTCATTTTTATTGGCCTTATTTGAGAGAGTTGAATGTGTTAGCTTTATCAATCATATATTTTTCAGTCTCCCATCTAGCCTTCTCAAATCTTTGAGCAGTCTTATCATTTTTTGGTCTCTTAACTGAAAATGTTATGTTACTGTTGACAGTCTTTTGAGAAAGCTCATTGTCTCGCTTTTGAAGTTATTGTCTATTACAGAACCTAAGTCCCTGCTCGTATGATCTTTTAATTGGAATATGATTTTTGGCTCATAATAGATTGATATGTTTTGCTCTGTCCTCTTTCTTGATGGTATTGCTACAATTCAGTTGTGCGAAGATTATTATAATATATGAACATTTTACAGATGGAAGAGGGCTATGGCTTGCTGAAGAGTGGTTTTGCTATGGCAAATATTTCAGATGAACAGATGGCTTGTATCCTGGATAGTCTATCATTACCTTTTAATTTAAATTGCTCTGTGCTTACTGTTGTTGAATGAGAATTTGTCTTTGACATTATAAGTCCTCACCAAGGAATGGTACAACAGCGTACTGGCACGAATTCGCATAAATGCATTTCGTATTGAATTGGCAGTAGGATCATATGAGGATCTTCTATCATCAGCTGCAGCCTGTATAGAAGCTGAAGCTGCTGTCGGAAATGCTGTGTACATGCTTCCATCCTTATACAATCATGATTGTGGTAAATTCACCCTTTCCTTGACATAATGCTGGGGTATATTATAAAGGAATAGTTCATTTATTATTTGTTTCTGATAAATTCATGCTGTTGGTAACTGGAGTTTTTGTTGAAGCATGACTATGCATAGTCAATTTGTGATATGCAAGTCTGCAGTCCATCTTATGTAGTAATGTCTTTGGTGATTCTATTGATAAATCTTCTCTCAAATCTTGAAATTTCAGTCATTGATCGGAAAATCATATTGATCTTTAACAAGGAATTAATAAACATAGTCTGTCCACCCTACTGAACTTACCAGGATTTTTTCAATTGGCTTTGCATTCAATCCTAACACATCTGCCATAGACCATGCCTGGAATTCATCGAACTGTTCTATCAATTATTTATTGCAGATCCCAATGCACACATTGTATGGATAGACAATGCAGATGCACAGTTGAAGGCCCTTTGTGATGTTGAGGCAGGTTTGTCTAATGAAGTGTAGTCTTAATTTGTTGTCCTTTCCCCCCTCTATAAGTAGTAATGTATTAATTTGATTTCCTTCAATGTCAAATATTCTGGCCATCGGTTTCATATTTGAGTTGAGAATCACTATAATGGTCTTACTAGTCTTTTTTATTAGATCTCCACTACTCATGAAGGCTGTTAGCATTAGGGCTGTAGCTACTGTGAAGTCAGGGAGAGAAGTTGCTTACAGTCCAATGGTTTCAATGGATTTAAAAACTTTGTACATTGGCGAAGAACAAGAGAGTTCTGACAGATGCAGATGAATAGAGTTTCAAGTTTTGGGGAGCAAAAGGAAGAACGAGAGAGATGGTAGGCTAGGGAGAGTGTTGGTGGCTGTTTTGCTAAGTGAAATGGGGGATAATTTTGGGTTTAGGTTAACTGGTTATTTAATATATATACCCCTCTTTTTTTTAGAGATATTAGGCTCTTTTTGTCTGGTCCAGTTTAATGGTTTCAGTTTTTGAAACCAAAACCAAACCAAACCAAGTGGGTTTTATGGTTTTTAAATCAGTTTAGTCGGTTTTTCCTCTTGGTTCGATGTTTTTGGTTAACTCAGTTTTCTCAGTTGATCGGTTTTTGTTAACACCCCTAATTAGCATAGTTAAGCATTACTGGTTTGCAAAAATGGATGCTTGAGATGTAACTAGGAAGTCGAGAAATCATTTGACACCTTTGAGTTTATGCGAAGTTTGTTTTGTGCATCTATTGTTTTGTCTCTACTACCCAAACGACTTTTGGTAGCTAGTCGTGTGCTTACATTGAGCAGTTACACGACTGCAATTTGTGGGTTGGGCTTGCCTGGTTGTAGGAAAATCCGGCAAACCTTGTCATGTGAACGCAAAAATCACAAATAGCTTCTGTTGGTATCTTGCAGATGAAGAGCTCCGTATCTGCTATATAGACGCAAGTATGGATCATGATGCTCGGCAATCTTTCTTGCTTCAAGGGTTTGGTTTCAAGTGCAATTGCCTTCGGTGTTTGTCAGGGGATTAATGAAATGCCATGCTTTTGCAAGAGAAAGATGTTGACGTGATGACGGCATGCTTGTTTGATCATTTTTAAGATGGTTTACAAAGGGAGAGAGTGTTTCTTTCCTTGCCAGTGTACCCGTGAAAGAATTAAAAATAAAACTTTGCTGTCTTGTTTTGCTTACAGCTCCTTGGTTTTGTCATGGAATTCTACGGTCTTTTTCGTGAAAAATAAGAATGCGTTTGCCGGGAGTCGAACCCGGGTCTATTGCTTGGAAGGCAATTATCCTAACCGTTGGACTACAAACGCTGTTGCAGAATTTGAAGTTACAATTTTATAAAGAATTGGTCATTTCTGTTGTCGGGGTAGGAAGAGCTAACAATGTCTATTGAGAAATCAACATCCTCTACAAGGTGAACGTAGGTTTTACTTTTTTATTTGTATTTTAAAAATATTTTAAATTTTTTTTATTATTTTACTTTAAACTAATTTTTTAAAATATTTTTAGATTATTTTGTTAATTTTTTTTAAAAAATAAAAAATATTATTTTGATATATTTTTAAATAAAAAATACTTTAAAAAATAATCATAAATACATATAAAATATCATCCTATATATTTTTTTTCCTGAGGAATACTTGATTGAAAAAATACCTCAAGTAAAGGATTATTTTGGCTCTAGTGTTGTGAAGGACAAAAACATCATTATAATATAATAATACGCATGCCTTTCATGGTGAATCACTGAACACTCAGTTTTTTGTGGATAATATCCTTAGTGGGATTGCATAAAAATCAGATCAAGATACGACTCCGTTACATTAGTTCTATCAAATCATTAGTTTTTACTTTAAATATTTGAATCTCATTCTCTGATGAGGTAAAAACTCATAAATGGTAGGTTTAATCTGAGCCAAGCACATGTCTCCTACCCATCTACACACCCTTTCCTCTATTTTATTTCATGAAGAACTTAACTGTGACCAACTGTAACCCAAAAAACAATAATGCAAAACTACATTTTCTAAACAAGAATTACTAATCAAATGAGGGATATAAAGAGACCTCCCGCCATCCTAGTCTTTAATGGTGGTAAATGTGAAGGGGTGGCAAAAAGAGAGCTCTTGTAGCTAGAGATTCTCCTATAAAAACATTGCCATGAAAATATATATACCTAACCCTCTTTTCCTTTTCCCGTTAACCAAACCAGACCAAAACGTATGTCATCTTTATCTTATAGAGCGTAGTTAGTTTACTAGCTTTTATTTCTGCTCTAGTCTAGATAGATTTTAGCTAAGGTTTAAAGCCAACCATCTCTTTAACTGCGAAATATCTTTAAGCGCATGTCAATTCTCCTTCACTTGCACCCAAAAGACTCATAAAAGTGTCTAGTAAGTGCGGCTGGTGCGTTCTGAGGTGGAGGAAGAGGAATGTTGTTGTATATTGCCAAGGTGGTGGAAGAAAGGCAATAATGTCTAGTGGATTTCCTTCAATTTTAACAGAAAGATCAGCAGTGGGTAGTGATCAGGATCATAAAGCAAGCTGTTAGGGATTCAGGAAGATTGGTTTTGTCTCGAAATGGAAAAGGGCAACCTGAAATTGCTGTTACGGACCATGTGCCCTGTGGTGGACCAACTTGTTCTTCTTTGGTGGAGATGCAAGATGGTATTGGCATTGTCAAATTTCTTAGAGGGAACTGTTTCTTCATCAATGGTGCAACTGGGTTTCTAGCCAAATGTATAGTGTTCTAATTAGATTTTCTATGCCCCGAATTCTTGCTTCTTTTGATGATAATTAACACGTACCATATGCTAAAACCTGCAGTTCTTATTGGGAAGATTTTAAGGACCATGCCTGATGTGGGAAAGATATATCTGTTGATCAAGGCAAAAGACAAGGAAGCTGCAATTGCGAGATTGAAAAATGAGGTGTGTTCCTCTTGATCATTTCCTGTCTCCTAACTTTCATTGACTTATTAATCAATCGCAGAGATTTCATTTATAAATGGTGAATGAGAATTTGATTTATCGTTTTTACTTGGATTATAAATGCAGAGCTATTCAAGTGCCTCAGAGAGACCAATGGAATTTCCTACCAGTCTTTTATGTTGAGCAAACTAGTTCCTGCGGTAGGAACTGTCTGCGAATCCAATCTTGGGTTCGAAGAAGATTTAGCAGATGAGATTGCTAATGAAGTTGACGTAATCATTAACTCAGCAGCTAATGCAAGTTTTGATGAAAGGCACGGCCTCTTTCCATACCTAACATGACAATTTTCTCCGGTACTACTATGTATTTTCAAGCTATATTCTACTGTTGCCTTGTGACCTTGTGGAAATGCAGGCATGATGTTGCTGTTGATGTCCACACGCGAGGAACTTGCCACCTCATGAGATTTGCGAAGAAGTGCCAGAAACTCAAGCTCTTCTTGCAAGTATCAACGGGTTAAGTTATAATTTTATATGACATCTTTTAGGAGGGTCTTCTAATGGCAATCCTTAATGGTTTGCATGGCTAGAGAATCCAATGTCCAGAATAAGTTGGATTTTGGTTATTTTTTGGTTACAGCTTATGTCAATGGACAAAGACAAGAAGAATTATGGAAAAGCCACTCTGTTTTGGCGACTGCTTAGCAAGGGAAAATTCAATAATCTCTGGAAACACAGCATTAGACATCGAAAATGAAGTGAAGCTGGCCTTAAATTCCAAGGAAGATTTTCAAGAAAATGAAGTGGCTCAAAAGATGAAAGATTTGGGTTTAGAAAGGTGAATGATTCCAACTTTCCTTTTTCTTTCCTCTACAATTTCTGAAGGAATCAAAATGAATTATATTGGTCAAGATGTAGTAATTGGGAAAATGGCAAGTAGAAGTGAATAAATTGTGACTTGAAGTGTGATAGTTGACACCTAAACAGGGCAAAAAGATATGGGTGGCAAGATGCTTATGTATTCACCAAGGCTACGGGGGAGATGGTGGTTGATAACATGAAAGGAGACATGCCGGTTGTCGTAATTCGATCTAGTGTCATTGAGAGCACATGGAAAGAATCATTCCCAGGATGGATGGAAAGGAATAGGTATCTCTTATCGAACCTTTTATCATCACATTGATTAATTTCAATGATTCAATATTATTCTGTTCAGCTAAATGTATCTTTCATTCTCTTTCACCCTTTGTCTGAGGATGATGGATCCTATAGTTTTGTGCTATGGAAAAGGGCAGCTCACAGGTTTTTAGCAGACCCAAATGGAGTCCTTGATGTGGTAACTAGTTCTTAATTCTCATAATCCCATACTATTACAAGGAAAGTAATACCCCATCTTTCTTTGCTTGTGAAGAATTGCTTCTTTCTTGAAATTTGTTGGAGGTCCCAGCAGATACGGTGGTTAATGCAACATTGGCAGCAATAGCTTGGCATGGAATGGAGCAAAAATCAGATATCAATGTCTACCAGGTTGCTTCATCCGTTGTCAATCCACTTGTTTTCCAAGACCTGGCTACATTGCTCTACGAACACTACAATTCCTCTTTTTTACATGGACTCAAATGGCCGACCAATCCATGTTCCATCAATGCAGCTCTTCAGCTCCATGGAAGACTTCTCTGTTCATCTATGGAGAGATGTCATTCAGCAAAGTCGGTTAGCAGAAATGGCCTCATCAGATAGGAAGCTGTCGCAAAAACATGAAAATATATGCAGAAAATCACTGGAACAAGCAAAGTACATGGCCAATATATACGAGCCATACACTCTATATGGTGGAAGGTGAGGACATATATGATTTACTTTACCCTTACACGATGCAAAGCTTAATCAATTTGAAAGGAAAAATGTATAAAAGCAGGTTTGATAATAGCAATACTCGAAAATTGATGGAGAGAATGTCAGAAAATGAGAAGGGGGAATTTGGATTTGACGTGGGAAGCATTGACTGGAGAGATTATATTACAAATGTACATATCCCAGGCCTGAGGAGGCATGTCATGAAGGGGAGTGGAATGCGTGGCTGAATGCTAAATAACTTTGTCAAACCATGTAAAAATATTCCTGCAACTACTTGCAATAAGTTTGTCAGCATTAATCCTTTTTCTTCTCTTATGAACACAGAAAATCATGAAAGGGAGGTATAGAAAGTAGCAGTGCATTTTAGCTATAAGATCGATGTATGAATTTGTGAGCAAATCCAAACAGCATGTTGAAACTTTCCATCTATCTATATATATATATTTTGCAATGACTCCATCGGAAAAAAAAAGAAAGTATTTTTTGGGTTAGAATTTCATGACACGACTTCTTCTTTTTTACCAACTTCATATTTTTTTCAATACAAATTTAAAGTAATTAAAATACAAAATTCATAAAAATTAAAATAATTTATTTAGGGGAAAATGTATTTTTTAAAAACAAAACTTCATTTTTGTTATTTCAATCTATTTTTTTTATGAACAATATTTTTTTTATCAAAGTTGTTTTCATACGAAAATTATATTTTCTCGATACATTATATGTCAAAACATCATATAATCATAATTGTTTCAACTCATCAATCAATGGATAAAAAAACATTTATATTTTAACCTGAACTATTAGAATCGGGCATAATAGTAAATAAAAATATAAACTTCAGCCTCATACACATCTTTGATGGCAAGTTGTAAATCGTGATTATCACTAGCTAATAAGAATAAAGAGTAGCAAATAACTAGAATGGAATAAATCTGTTTGTACATGACCCAAGACGTATGTTTCTTGATTCCGCTAAAAAATCAAGGATACACCCTATTAAAATGTTTTAAGGCTTCATTATCAAAAGAATGTATCAACACTCCATCCACTATATCATGTGCTTAGCAGTTTTTAGTAACATGAATAACTTTTGAAGTCTATGTGTTATTAGAAAGTATCTATGTTTTCTATACGTGACAATAGTTATTTCCCTACTAGTTTTGGGTTTATAATGAGCATGCCTACATTTTTTATATATGTTCAACTCTGTATTTTTAAGATAGTATAATATGTATAAGTTGAAACATATGTTAATTTTGCAATCTTAGACTGAGAGATGTCATCACGGATTTAATAGCATAAAATTTTTTTTTCAGCCTATTCCTTTCAGGTAAACTGCTTCTTGTTCACTCGATAATTCTATTATAATCAGCTTCACTTAACCCATGAACTAACTTGATGGTAAATACTAGTGCAACGATAGATAATTGACTATAATTTGTGAACCCGTCCTATAATGGTTTGTCAGAGTTTTTTAAAAGATTAAAAAACCTAGCCGCATCTATATTAGGTTCTTCATCTACGATTTGAAATTGACCTGCATAACCCTCATTCATTCTCATTGTATCCATAACCATATTTCTATAATGATCATTATTGTTATCTACAACTTTATGAACATTGCTATGACTAAAAGTTGACCCAACCATCTTTTCAATCTTGATCTCGTGAGGAATATATAATTCTCCGTGTACACACCAATACATGTATATATGTATGAATTTTTTTTATAAAAGATGTATCATTATATTTGGATCAAGAAACCTTTTATTCTTATACCTTTTATATAAACATCTAATATCACCTTCACCAATATTTCTTGGATCAAATAGTAAGTAATTAATAAAATCTTGAATCTCATTATATAACTCATCCTAAGCAACCTTTCGAGTGAATGTTGATATATCCATGAACGATCATTTATTATTTATGATATTTCTATATAAAATATTGATGATAATATACATTCATTAAATACTTAAATTAAATAAATAATATGCAATAATTTATATAAGGATAGATTTATAATTTGATGAGATAATTTTTTTAATTTTAAAATTATAGAATTTTTCCCTTGTTTTCAGCCACATTTTAAATTGTTTGTTTTAACTTTTATAGTTGAAATTATGGTTAGGTACAACTCATCCATACATAAAATTTACTTATAAAAACTAATATTTTTTATTTTTTATAATTTTTTTAATAAGTCAATATCCAACCCACAATTTCCGCCTCTAAAACAAAGATACACTAAGATTTGTTTCATCGTGAGGCTCTTGTCTCGCCCAAAATGAGAATATCTTCTTGAACTACAGGACCACAGCTAAGCTCATAAACAAGCAAACAATTATTTGTCGGCTGCATTAATGTGGACAGCATCGGAGAGACCGTCACACATGTGTCCCACAGGCCCTTCTTAATTTTGTTTAACGTGGGACCAATGCAAGTGGCCAATTAAGTCACTTTCAACCAATTTTTTATTAAAATTTAAATTGTTTTTTATTTCAGATTTTTTTAAAATATTTTTAAATTATTTTAATGGGTTAATTTTAAAAATAAAAAAAATATATTATTTTAATATTTTTCTGAATAAAAAATAATTTCAATCTGTCTGTATCTTGCCTACTTGCCTTAGTCTAATGTCAATTTTTCAGCCAAGAACAAAATATGAAATGTCATTTGAAATGGTCAGCTATTTCTCCTCCTTTTGAAGTCAATTAAATCTAGATATTGTACGCGACTGAGACTTAACCAATTTGGTCAAGTTTGCATGGCTGCCATGAACACTCTAGGAACCTTCTCAATAAAAAAACAACTCTTATTTGATAAATTCCTGGAGAAGGAATTAGAAATTTAACATTATTTGGACGTTACGATTGAAGTCTCTGTTATTGTTTTTTGTGGAACTTACAGTATATTTGGGAATTTTAAGAGGAGGGGAGAATAATCAAAGAGAGAGGACTTGTTTTGATTCATAACAAGGTGAATGGAAGTTTAAAAATAAAAATAAAAAAATTTCATTCTACCTTCAATGTTTAAACCTATGATGATGTAAAATATATCAATTTTTTTAAACTCATTCTCACATATCAATTATTATTGTCTTTCGCCTCTCTCTCTATATATATCTAATAAAATATAAATAAGCATGCGTATTTATGGGAACCACGTTATTATATGTTATTGGGTCGAAAATGTTATAAATAAAAAAATTATAAAATTTAATTTTTAATAAATTAGATGTTGGAGAATGAATTATGGATAAAAACTAATTATATAAAAGGATTAAAAAAAATTATAATTAAAATAATGAAGATAAATATTAAAATAAAAAATAAATTAAAGGGAATCCAAGACAATCTATTTATATATTTGTTTTTAAATTAAAGAAAGTATTGCCCTAACACAAACACACACCAGCTATTTCATCTATGTTTCATTATGGGTTGTAATTTTTTTTTTTTAAATAACTATGCAAGTTATTTTGATAAAAAATTATATAAAAAATTCAAAATATAAATCAAAAGGATCATACAAGTACCTAATTAAAATTATATAAGATAATTGAGTTATAATAGATTTATTTTAGATGCAATGGTTTGGTTTTACTGAAAAATTTATGTGTTGATATTGTTTTGAATTGTTATTTTATTTGATGGAATAAAATTTATTAAGTATTTATATGCAACAACATATATTTTGGTATTTTATCATACAAGCAAGGTTAATCATTACCCTTTCATAATGTGTTGCAAAATCCACACAATATAAGCATTTTTTTTAACTCACTATATTTATAAATAATTATTTTTTAAATTATTTTATTTAAAAATATATTAAAATAGTATTTTTTAAATTATTTTTTATATTAATATATCAACATGATTTGAAAATATAAAAAAAATAAAAAAATCATAAAAAAATACTTTTTGAAAAAAGAAAAAAAACAGTTTATTACTGTTAACATGTAATTTCAGTAGCACGAGCTAAAATGTTAATATTACTAGTTTCCTTTTCTTTTTTAAATTTATTCAACCTTTTTGTTTTTCATCCATACAATTTTCTTTTCGTACTTCTTGTTTGTTCTTCCGCCTGGCAAATCCACCGAAGCCCGGCCGGCTGAAATTAAGAATCACAATAAAAAATTAAGAGGAAAAAAAAGAGTAGAGTAAACATTCAAACCTGCCGAGTCCAAATTCTTTCTTGCGTTGGCTGGTTCTATTGTTTTCTCCTTTTTGTTTACTTTCTTTGATCCCTCTTTTTTAGGAGGGGATTTAAGAGATACTGATTAATTAATGGAGAGCATATCGTTATGGCAAGGTTTGGCACTTTGTGGGATTGTGTTGTGGATTGTTATATCTTCATCCCTTGATGTCACTCGAAAGCTTAGAACTTTGGTCCAACCTTGGGTTTCTCACCATGTCATCACTGGCACTCCTATCATCCTCCAGATCCAGGTTTCTGTCACTTTTCATCAATATAAACACAACCCAGATATTCTTCTTTTGTATTGAATTCTGTGTGTGGGATTTTTTTTTTATTTTTCTCATCTTTTTGTTGCATTTTTTTTGTTGCTCTTATTTGCAGAAATATCAGCATGGATTTTTGGATGCTTTATTCTCTGGATCATCCTGTGTTGTTTCTGTGCCTTTCTACACTGCTTTTCTTCCTTTGCTTTTCTGGGTATGCTCTATTTATTTCTGTTTAGAGGTTATTTTGGATTTTATTGTTGTTTTGGTAATAATTGAGTGGTTTTTGGGTTCACAATGTAGAGTGGGCATGGCAAGTTGGCTAGGCAAATGACCCTTTTAATGTCTCTCTGTGATTATTCAGGAAACTGCATAAAGGTACTTATATACTTTCTTTCTTACCCGATCCATGCCATTTCTTTTGCTGTTATTGTCTTTGATTTGGAAGATGAACTGCAAGGCTACAGGCTTTCTTTATTTTATCCGCTCACTGTTGATATTTTATTTATCAAAGGATGTGGTATCAGCTCCTCGACCCTCTTGTCCTCCTGTTAGGAGAATAACTGCCACAAAAGATGAGCAGGAGAATGCTTTGGAATATGGATTGCCTTCTTCCCACACTCTTAACACAGTTTGCTTATCTGGGTATTCATCTTCCTCCATTCGTACTCATCTTTGCAATGTGGTTTTTGACAAGGGTTATAGGATTTACCAGGCATCTGACCGTGTGTTATTCAAGTAATTGAAGAATACCAGTAGCTAATTTATGAGGCATTGTGCATGTTCCAAAGAAACTAGAGAAGTTTTTTTTTTCCCTAGTCAAGAATACTGAATAATTCTTCTTTAGCTAAGCTCCTGATTCTTGCTTATTGATATAAAGCTGATCTTTCTTTTTTCTTTCGTCTCCCTTCTATTTTCAATTTTTTTCAAGGTTCTAGCAGTGGTGTGATTATAATATTAATTAGTTGGTTGTTGTCTCCTCAAAAACTCAAATGTGGTTATTATATTGCTTTGAAATTTGCACCCGAACATTCTAAAGCATTTTTTTTATCGGACTAACTTTACTTTGTTTAAATAATTTTCCAGATACCTATTGCACTATGTTTTATCCTATACCCAAAATGAAGATGCCTCTTTGAAATTTGCGGGATATGCCATTGTTTGCTTGATTGTTTGCCTCGCTGGCTTGGGTATGTAGTTGTCTTTCGTAATTTTTGGCAGCATTATCAGTTTTTCCTTTTAGATTTTCCCAAAATGAAATTTTTTTTTTCTTGGTAGGAAGAATTTACCTCGGAATGCACAGTGTAATTGATATCATAGCTGGTCTTGCTGTTGGTTTTGTGATCCTTGCCTTTTGGCTATCCGTCCATGATTATGTCGACAGTTTCGTAGTCTCGGGACAAAATGGTATGTAATCTTGTGGTTCTAGCATTCATGGTTTTCAAATTTTGATTTGCAGAAGCTACTTTTAGAACTATTAAATTGTTTTCAAGCCAATCAAGTGGCAAAAATTTATAGAAGGAATGTGTGTTTGATGAGTATGATTAAGCGAAACCTTCACAGAAGAACGCTACCTTCTTCCCATGTTATCATAATTCTACAGTCCTTTTCCCTCTTCAGTCTATTCACATTTGAGCAAATTCCTATATGAGGCTTTGAATACCAATCAAAATTTCTGAATAGCCCATCAGCTCCAAAGTTGGTGAGCAAGACATGAAATTTTTGACAAATAGGAAGACTATTGGAGACGAACCAAGGTACAATTTTGGAGAGACATGAAAACTCTATGGATGCCTAGTGCAGAGCCAACAATCCTAGAATGAGTTAGTTGGATGAACTTTATACAACCAATACCAAGATGGAATTTTGCCTGCTGGCAGGTTACAAATGATTGTCCTCAAGCTTTCTTCCTCTCAAATGGAGAAAAGGTATGCAAATACCGGTATCCCATTATATTGAAAAGAATTTGAGGGTTCTAATTACGTGCCCTCTTTAGGGACACATCTTTTTTACTGAATCATGACTCAGGATATTGTTAACAATTTGATTGGGGTTGTTTAGGTTCCAGGGGATGAATTTTTAGTGCTTGAATTATGAATTTTGTACTTACTTTTGACCTCACCTTGTTCAAAGAAGGTTTAACATGAAATCACACTCCCCATTCAAATAACAGCATCAAAATTTTTAATCTGGGTAAATGTGCAATTGTTGTATTCTCGTTATGTATGTCCTATTTCACTTGCAGTGACAACATTCTGGGCCGCCCTAAGCCTTTTATTGCTTTTTGCTTATCCGACACCAGAACTTCCAACTCCAAGCTTTGAGTTCCACACAGCCTTCGATGGTGTTGCATTTGGAATAGTAAGCAATTACTCACCCATTAACTTTGGAATAATGTTTAGCTTTATTTGTCTGCCTTTTCTGTTATATCAATTATCATGCGGGGGGAAGTGTTTGCACTTTTATATTTTCTTATGATCATCATTCTTTGAAATAGGAAAAGTCGAAAGTCTACTTTGTTGAGACTTGAGAGAACATCCTGAAAGTAGAAACAGTGGAACTTTGGAGGCATTTTGATTAATAATAAATATTAGAAAAATAAATCGCACTAGAGTGAAACCTGTTCCACGCACCAAGGAAAATATACTTAGCGAAGTAAGATATAATTCCACCATTATCTTTCTGCTGATTATTCGAGAAAGGGAAGGAAAACGGTACTTAGACCATTACTAATCTTGGCATAGAACAAAACCATTACTTCTTGGCATAGAACAAAAAGGCAAAGGCTAGGATAGTGAAGATAGTAAGAGAGTTAGGATTGTCTCAGCATGGAAAAAGGAATAAAATGGTGTGACAAAAAAGGGTTAAAACAACAAGGTAGGTGGAAAACTCCACAAGGTTCTTGTCTCCATGATGACAATGCAATAGCTTGCCTGCAATGCATCTCAGCAATCACATATGCCAAGGAGAAACTTGATGCTGGGAATTAATGATGTACATTCTTGGAAACAATTCTTTAAAGGCTAGCACAAAATCATTTAGGATATAGCCAAGAGTGAGAACATGTATGGGTGCATATAGTGGGAAGAAAATAGGGGGAAATGTTGGAGGCTTGGTGTATGTGATAACATGAATTACAAATTCAATTCCAAGATCATAAAGGTAGCCTTTGTTAACTATTTTGGGACATAAGAGACAAAGATAATGGGGATTGAGGGGGCATGTCTCTTGTAATTGCTTTGAAAGTAAAAAAGTTCACTCCAAAAATGTATTGGAGATATTATTTTTATCTTTGTCTCATCAACCAAACAAGCATCTATTTCTTTTGTATCTATCTTTTTTGTCCTTGGACACTAACTGGACGTGATCAAAGAGACCGCACATAGAATGCATAGAGAAAAGGATTGTGCCAATGTATAAACTAGCCCTCCGGTTCAATAATGAAGCATCATATCCGAAGTATCAACTTCCTAAAATTGTTTACAATTCCTCTCTCCTTTCTCACCATGATGAAGTCTTTTCATTCATCATTCTTTATTACACAATGAAATCTCTATCAACTATTAGATAGAGATTGCTGGCACAATGAAACTACTTGCAGACTGTGCACTGCCTTATCCGTTGAGGTAAATTTTTTATATATTAATTGTGATTATGTGGTAAGAACAAAGAACAGCCATGCATTCAATGCTTTGAACCTGCTTGAGTATTCCTGTCAGTTAATTTTAGTAGCAGAACATGGATGTCATTTAGATACTGTTTCGTTTTCTAACTTGCAGATGTCAGTGAAGTTTTTATCAAGAATATCTTATCAAGTCTGGAATACCATTTTATTACTATTATGAAACAAGCTACTTAGTTAATATTGATTTTACTACTGCTATGAAACAAGCTACCTAGTTAACTTTCATGAGGTAAATTTGCAATATTTTTCAGGTGGCCGGAGTCCAGCAAACCTACCACCAGTTCCACCATGAGTCAGTGCCCCGCATATTTACACCACAACTCACTCTTTCAGCCTTTCTTGGACGAATGCTCGTGGGGATACCAACAATACTCATTGTGAAGTACTGCAGCAAGGCACTGGCAAAATGGATCCTTCCTATTGTAACAAACACCTTGGGCATTCCTATAAAATCAACCAGCTACATCCCCATGCTAAAAGGATCAGTTACTGGTAAAAAGACGGAAGAGCTTAAGCAATCAGGTTATATTAAGAAGTTACCCGTTTTCTCATCTCAGGGCTCATTTGATGTTGACACGGGCATTAGATTCCTCCAATACTCAGGCCTCGCTTGGTCTGTGGTGGATCTTGTTCCTTCTCTCTTTTCGTATCTGAGGTTGTAAAGATCCTAGGGTGAATGTATCATACCTTCATCTTATATATATAATTGCATAATTTTTTTCATCGATGATGACACCTCCCCCTTGGCAACTGATCTTGTCCATAAAATGCCATTGCTCTTTTCGCAGCCTTTACCCTCTGATTGCTCTCTTATGGCCTCCTTTGTCACCAGGTGGCAATTGTAGTAGAACCGGAATTTTGGGAAGATCCTAGGCCGAATGTCGCAATCCATTTGAGTCATAATAATATAATGTGTGTGTATGTTTTCTCTCGCATGAGTCATAATGTTGTTAAATACAACATCAGTGCTGATGACTCCGGATTTATAGATCATTAAGGCAATCTTTGGGTTTCCATGAGGACTTGACGTGCAGTGAGCATAGCAAATTAAACTGCGGGGTGCCCTTGGCGAGATATTAAAATCCAAGCGGTGATCGTTTTTAATTTCAACGAAGCATCCACGCGCTCATATCACAGAAGAGAAAGCACCATTCGAAAAACTCTAGCATGGAGCGTCAAGTAGACGGCAACCTCATTGTCCCCATAGAGGCCCCGGAAGGAAAGCTAAATATGAAACAGGGATACCTTACATTCTACTGCTTCACTGCGCATCAACTTAGCCGATTCCCACAAAAATATCCAGCGTGGTTTCAAGCACAAGACAGGAAAGAAAAGGCATCCAACTTGCCTACTATAATACAGGCTTTTCTCATCCCATGACCATCAGCAAGGCATACTAGAACTTAAATTTGATAGACCCAAAGTAACTAGGATCCACACAGATAGGGATTTGGGGTTGGGGGGGTGGATGAGGAAGTGGTGGTGGTATTACAAAAGGCTGCTTACAGGAAGTAATCAGGAGTTCTACGGGTAACATCAGGTTCTCCCCTCCTGGGAGCTGGCTCAAACTGTAATGCACCAAAAATCCAAAATGAGAAACTGGCACTAAAATTATGTAAGATCTTGTGAAGAATATCAGTGGATGATATATTACCTGGATGAATGTGTGGCCCTTGCAGTCATCAACTTCCAGTATGGAGGCCATATTTCCACAGCGGTAACAATAATTAGGTGCACTAAATATGGTAACCACCTTTTGTTCCTGTACCGAAGAAACAATGTCATTCCCAAACCTCATTTTCATGCCAAACATGAAAGTGCAAATACTATTCATTAATTTCAAGAATAGTGATTACATGTGCCCAATTAAATCCGTCCATAACAAGCTGATGTGCTCTAGCAATCAACTTCAAGCTGTTAACATGATTAAATTGCTCAGATATATCCTGCATAAAATAACAAACGTAGATGAAGAGAACTCAGGAGAAATGAGGTCACCATTTTAACTTTGATAAAAACAACACATTCTTTGCATGAATAGAGATAGAATGCGTGAAGCTCAAGTTACCTGGCCAAAGGTATACCCGGCACCACGAGGTGATATACCCCAACCACATCTGTCATCTGGATCAGACCACAACAGATCACACATGGCTCCTTCATGAGGAACTTCTTGAACACGATCAAAGTTCCTTATGTTATCAAGGGTCTCTATGGTTGGGGACAATCCACCATGTAAACAAAATATTTCAGACTCAACCTATGAAGCAAAAAAGGAAAAAGAAGAGCTTCAGGAGTTACTAAATATAGCCAATAACCAATGATGCATTTCAACTTCCATCAAACCATTAGCTTTCTACTGTCACTGACTTCCATGACTTCCAACACTCTAGTTGATCTTAGCTTTCTTAAACACCAAATAAAGCTGCAAAATTCACCCAAGAGATTCCTCAAAATAATATGACACAATTTCTGGTGATATATGTAGTGAGAAATGAAAAATTTGTGATGACCACATTTGTAAATAACACTAAACCAGGAAATCTTCTAGTCAAACTCATAAGATGGGCAACTCACACCAGTTTAGAAGGATCATTTTGGAACATGAAGAAGCGTAAGCTGGAGCTTCCAAAGACCACAGTACTAGGAAATACAGAGTCATGATTGACCAAATGATACAGCCTCGAAAGGCTAATTTAACAACGTTATCAAAGTATGCATAACAGTCATAACGGTGAGATTTGAAAATGAAAAACAAAAAAGAACTCAACATGAGTCAGCTAAAAAGAATCTCTTCTATATCTAGCTAGGGATTAGAGCAGGTTGGTTAATATCTCCCAATTTATTTTCCCACACACCCAGTTCTTTTTTTCTTTTTTTTCTTTTACTACTTACAAAATCAATAGTAGGCCCCCGAAATAGAAAGTCTTACTAACCAATGCAGTCAATGGGAAATAGTCAAAAAGGTCGGTGAAGATCTTCCAAACATTAGCATTACCATACCTGTAACAAGTCATAAGAAAAGAGTAATAGAAGAGATTTGAAAGAAAAGATAAAAAATTTACAAAAATACTGCACAATAGTATGTTAGATGTGTCAAATTATTGCAGTGGATCTACAAGGGCATACCAACAGCAACTCAGACAAATTCAACAAGCTAGTCTCCCACAATAATACCACTTATAATCAATACTTGTTTTGCACATTTATCAACTGTTTCCATCACTATATTAGCGCGCTTTGAATTATAACAAAGTGCTAGCCCTACCTTATAAGAAGTGAAGTTATATGTAGCAAAAAGGAAGTGCATGTCAAAATGTAGAAACAGATAGAGAAGGAAGTGTTCTATATCAACAACAAAAGCAGTCAAATGCTATGCACATGAATATGCTGTAATGAAAGAAACTTTGACCAGATAATCCAGAAACTTCACAAGCAATGAAGACGTATGAAACCAGCAACAGAAATTCCAAGGGAGCATCTAATTTGTGCCCATCTAATTTTATTACCTAATTTTAATCAGATAATCAAGAAACTTCACAAGCAATGAAGATGTAAGAAACAGTGACAAAATTTCCAAAGGACCATCTAATTTGGATTAAGACAAGCCCAATTACAGCAAAGTAGAGGTGAAGCACATTAATATGTTACTATATCCTTTAAGCAAGTTGTTGCATGGACTTGATACATGGAAGAAAAAAAAGGATAGAGCTGAACAAGAGAAAAGAATGCACAGTGATCCCATGTAGGGGGGATAGGATGCCAGAGGTTCTTTAAATGTAAAAAATTTACCCCAGCATGAATGTATTACATTGATGAAAAAGGACCCTACAAGTCAAAAGTTGTCAACTTGTAAAACTTCAATACCACTATTTTCCAATGGTGCTATCTTTTTTTTCTCTAAATAGCTGTTGAGTTATGCAAATTTGAACTTTCTCAAAACTTGACCAAAAACTTTTACAAGGATCCCACCAAATGCATTACTCAAACATGCAAAAGTAGGAGGGAAATTAAAAATGCTTGCAAGGATTATTAATACCATTGCAAGGATTATTAATACCAATGCAGCAATCAAAAGGTAGTTATTGGAACCAAAAAAATAGACTTGGATGCAACTGTAAGAACATTGCTGATAAATTCCAATGGATAAAATCATGCAAAAAAAATAAACAAATTGACGTAAGCTACATATGCATTATAAATGCATGTCCAGCATGTGCTGCACACTTATTATTAGAAAATATCAGTACTACTAAAACTTATAGCCAACTAATAAAGGTTGCAAACAAAAAACTTACTTTCTTAGACATTCATCATAAAACCCATAAACTTGAGTAATCTGCATGGAGAAGAAACGATGGAAGAACGATGGAAGCAATCAGTATTTCCATATGCTGGCACAGCCCACAATTTGAAGTAAACACAATTAGTAAAATTAACATTTAACTTCAACTGTCCAAAATAAAACTAAGTATCACATCTTCTAGAAACCTCCATTGAACATCCACCTCCAGGAATTAAGTGAAAAATCTAGATGATGAAATGTCTATCGTACACTAAACTGCTTAAAATTACAAATCCAGGTTACAAGTTTACAACAGAAGCGTTTATAAAAGAAATAGAAAGACCCACACAGGATCCAAGCATTACCACAGTGGTTAGTATATGTAAAAACTCAAGATGAAAATGTTCACAAGAAATAAAGTACCTGGCGACTTTCATGGTTTCCTCTGAGAATGGTAATCCTATGATGATAGCGCACTTTCAATGCCACCAAGAGCTGGGAAAATATATCAATAAGTGTCACCAATTTAAATCTTCCAAGTGTCAGGCATTTTCTATGCTCAGATTGGGTAGCAGCACAGTTTAGAAAGGTAGTATTTGAAATAATTACCTCAAACAGGAGGCATAGAATGTTAACATGCAATTTATATTAGCCAAACCATACATCAAAGAAAAGCCGGTCAGAAATTCAAGGATCATTGCTCAAAAATTATCACCAGCTCTTAAAATTGGTCACAAGCATTGGCATTATCCCTTAAATCAAATTCGAATTAACACATGAAGAACATTTAATTGTGCCACTAAACTATTTTTAAATTATTTCTCCAGCTACTTCAGCCCTATCACGATATTGTGGGAAGAGGAACGAGCCTCAGCAACAAGGGTCCTTTTTGAGTTTTTGTGGGTATAAGAAGTTTTGTAATATAATCAAGGCCACTAGTCTATCATGGATATCTATGCTTCCTTCTGTTAGTATATGTAAGCAAAGAGTGGAATGACATACAGCCTATCGAATACCAATCAGTTTAATAAAGCAATGAAAAGCAAATGACTGGATGGATTATGTACATACCGTCACGGTTTCAACAGAATAATAGCCACGATCCACATAATCCCCCATAAACAAGTAATTGGTGTCAGGACACTGTCAATAAATTTTAAAGTGGTCACAAGTCTAATCAGGGAATTAGATAGTAACGAAATCTAGAGCAAAATACAACTAATGAACCAAAAAAAAGAAAGATTGTATATAGTAGATATTCTATAGATGAACCCAAAGGACTAATCAAAACACAAGGTGAAACAGCACAATGAACAAAAACAAGTAGTTTCCTGACAAATGACAATTTACTTGACTATACCTCAGGATAACTTGAATCTTCAAAAGCATTTGGCACAGGTCTCAATAAACTATCTAAGATAAAGCCCTCATCTGAAACAAAAGAGTTGAAAAACTACAAAGTGATGTCATAGTCAGAACTGATACCTTCCCTCCAATACGAAAAAGTTCTGCAAGATCATGAAACTGCCCATGAATATCGCCACATATTGTCACAGGGCTTTTCACAGGCTGTCATCCAAAAAAAAATCAACAAACTCAACATCTTCCGATTCCAGCGTGTAACAACAGAGCAATTGAATTCAATAAAAAAAAAAAATTAGTTAAACCTGAACATTGCTTTCTTGCATTAGTATCTCCTTAGCTTTCTCGCATAATGTCCTAACCTACATCGAAACAGATCAAAAAAGTAAATTATCTCACATCATTCTTTACCATTAAAAAAAAAAACATACATTAACCAAATTTAAAAAAAAAATCCTAAATCTTCCCGCATTGACTGCCAAAAATCCTATCGTGACCCCGACAGTGAAAGAAAGTAGTAATTATTTTGCAAATCATTTCTATTTTTATCACTGTATTTTCTTTCTCTACCAGAAGCCAAAAAAAAACTAAAATAAAAAATAAAAGAAACTAGTAAATTACTAAATACAGTTGAATCCAACTACTAAAAAACAATTAAAAACACTAAACCAAGTTATCAACTGTTAAATTAGAGAATTCGATTCAATTTTTCCTAAATCAAGCAGAAATTGAATTGAGAAAAACCTGAGGTTCAGAGAGAGGCTTGCACTGCATGAGTTGCTCGATCTGTTGATCAAGATCGGTAATTGATTCTGAAGATAACGAATTCGTGCCCATCTTGATTGATCTTAACACCGAATTGGGTTTAACAATATCCCGATTAGGATAGCCCTAAACATAGAATGATTCAATCAGATTTTTTTCACTTGTGCCTTTCTTTTCGCAGTTCATTTGCTGTGGCGAAGGAAATGGGGAAGCGCTGGTTGCTAAAGTTAACACTGCAAAATTATTTTTCGGTTGGGTTTTTATAAAGAATAATTAAATTAATTTTTTTAAAAAATTAAAATTAATTCATCCTAATTGATTTTAATTATTTTAAAAAATCCGATTCAAACTAATTATTTTTTTAATTTAACTTAGTTTTTTTTATTTAATTTATTTTTTGTTTTATCTTTTTTTTTGTTTAGATTCAGTTTGGTTTTATAATCAAATCGGACATATTGATTTTTTAAAAATTATAATCAATTTAATTATTTTTTTATAATTTATTTTTTTAATTATTTCTTCTTAATTTAATTAGTTTTTTAGCGTTTTTTCATCACTACTTAACAAGTTTATTATTTTTTCTTTTTTCTTTTTTTATTGAGGTTTTTTACAAGTAATAGACATAAATGGTGATCATTTTATTTTAAATATTTAAAAAAAATAATAAAAATAAAAATATTATTATTATTTTAGTTAATTATTAAAAATAATTTTTCAAGTTTGTGAAATTTACATAAAATATTTTTAATTAATTCACTTTCATGTTATTATCACTTCTAGCTATCATCATTATTATTCTAATATTATTATAGTTATTTTTTTATTATCACTATTATCATTATTATTATTATTTTATCATTATTATCATTAATATTTTATTATTATATTATCATCTTTTATCTTTATTATATCAATGTTATTTTTTTATAATATTATTGTTGTTGTTATCATCAATGCGTTCTTTTTTATCACTATAACCTTAATCATCATTTATTTATTATTATAATATTTTTATATCATTATTTATTTATTGATTATAAAAAAAATTATTTTGTTTAAAATATTTTATGTAAAACAAATATATTTATAATGCTTAAATATTTATATATGCTTACTTAGTATCATTGGTTGATTTTGTTTAGTGTCATTTGTTGATTTTGTTTACTTAGATTTTATCAATCATTTTATTTAAAGAAGTCAAAAGTAAAGAGAGATGATGGAAAAAATTCATATAAAAAACAATCAAAGATATAATTCTATAAATTTTGATATAATTTCATTATCTTAAAATTTAATATTGGTTTTTATTGACTTGTTTTTAATTCAAGGTTTTATGTAGTATATAAATGGGAATTTAATGGAAAACCAAGATTAACTATATTTTTTTTTTATGAATTCCTAGTTTTTTTATTAAAAAAATCATAAATGTTAGCCTTTTTCCAAATCAAAGATTAAATGAAATTGAGTATTGGAATGATAAGGTTACATAAATACTTATAAATGGATGTTTTAAAATGAGTTGATGTTACTTTTAAAACAAGCTTTTTAATGCTTAAATTAGTTTAAAGCATAGCGAGACAATTTAATAGAAATTATAAGCGGGTAATATATAGATAATATGTAGTGGGGGATTATTTATTTTTGCCTATCTTTTTTGTCCATGCTAGTATTTAAATAAATATTATAATCTACCTTAAAAAACAAATATAAAATGCAACTCACCACAAGGATGGTAACACTAGCATAGCTCAATATGTGAAAGGTATTTAAATCATTAAGAGATGATGAAAATCAGTAGGTGATCCAACAAAAAATATTATAGTTTTATTAGTTGTATAGAGTGTCACTTGATTGATTGTATTATTGTCCAATAAAAAATGATAGCGTGAAATTGTTAAAAATATTCTTAGAAGATGGACTAAGTGTTTTTTTACATGAAACTTGTGTAAAATAAAAAAAAAGTTAAAGCTAAAGAGAGAAAAATCAAGCTGGCAGCCTGGTTGTGTAAAAGGGCCAATTATATTCACTGTTTAACTCAAATAACTTTTTTTTATATAGTTATTTTATTTTTATTATCATCCTTGGGTTATTTTTGCATCTTATATAAAAATTATTTATTTAAAAATTAAAATTTAAAATTATATGAGTTAAAAATTATACACCTTATCCATGATATAACATTTGAATTCTACAGTATTAAGGAGAGTTTGTATATACAACTTGTGATGGAGCAAGGTGTGTTCGCTTGGTGCTTTTAAATATAATAGTGGCACTATGATGAACATGATATTTAGAGATGATCTTGACTAATCCAAATAATGTAATGATAAGGGATTTGTAATTTTTGACTCGATACAATATTATGTTATTAACAATCTAAATACATACATGTGCTTCTCTATTATTTTGTCAAAAATTAGATGCATTCATGAATGAAGGCAACTATATTTGGCCTATATATCTTGTCTACATCTTGGTATGCATGCTTTATGAATGCCACATGATATAGTGTGTAAGTATTTATTGATGACGCGTGAATAAGATGTTAATTGTCGCATCTAGCAAAACATTGGGATCTTCAAAAATTAAAAGGAGAATTCAAAAATAAAGTTGTCACCTATTAATTAAAAAAAATTAGAAATCATAAAATAAGAACTAGTTTTAAAGCTTCAGGTAAGGGGTTGATTATATTTAAAGAAAGATATACACCATTTTTATTGTATCATTTCAAACAAAAGGTTATTTTTTCTATGTATTTTCTTGTAAAATACATGTTATTAATTGTCTAAATTATTTTCTGAGTTTATTCATGATTTATTTAATTTATTTTTAATGTTTTTCAAAAACAATTGATGTCCATCCTTAAAAATTAGAAACGCATTAATTAGGGCATTTACGAAAAATTTGATATTTATTCCTAAAAATAAAAGACTATTTGATTAGCTATTCATGAAAAAATTGATCTCTAATAGAAGACTCATCAATAAAATCATTCATGAAAAAAATGAATGTCCATCCCTAAAATAGGAGATACATCGATTAGATCATTCAAAAACTTTAGCATTCTTCCTTAAAAAATAAGAGACTCGTCAATTGAGTTATTTGTAAAAAAAAATCCAATATTTGTACTTAAAATGAGGGATTCATTCATTTATGAAATGGACGTTGGACCTATATAAATGATAAAAACTTAAGCTTCGATATCACTTTTTAAATATGTATATTTACAAACAAGGATGTCTAAAAGAGCATGATAGGTTTTTTTATTTTTAAATTGTATGTTATCAATCCGAGAGTTACCCTGATGGTAGAATAAGAGTTTATTGTATGATGGAAAAATGAATTGAAAGGGTATTGTTACATGTTCATGTTTTATAAAACAATTTCTTTTATAAACAAAACTGCAATTCAATAAAATAGTGTGCAATCATTTTTTATATTTTATATTTTTTATGTTTTATTTTTTGTATAAAAAAATGTTCCTGTTAAAGCTATGTTTATTTCCCAAAAAGTAATTTTAGAAAAATAAAATTACTTTCCAAACTTTTCTATATTTATTTGCCATTAGAAAAGTTGGTCAACAAAAAAAAATTTTCAGATAAAGAAAACTTTGACTTGGTTTCTAGAAAAGTGTTTTCCTGAAAAATTTAGGTAGAAAACACTTTCTGAAAGTTGTGAAAAATTTAAAAATATCACATTATTTGCTGATTATATCAAATTTGGTCTTTAAACTTTTGATTACTATATATATTTTATTTTGAATATTTATTTTTCAATTTCATCTCTTAAAAATTAATTTTTATATTAACTTTGATTCTCATTTTTATAATTGTTATTTGCTTTTTTCTTATTATTTTTTTATTAAAATTTTTTATCTATCAAATTTAGTTCTCATTCTTTTGATTGTTACTTATTTTATTTGAAATAATTTATGAAATGTTAATTATTATTATTTTAATTTCTTCATATTTTATTTTTTTATTTTTTAGATTTGATCTCTATTATTTTGATTATTATTTATTTTATTTGAGATAATTTATAGAATTATATTTTTTTTTCAATTTTATTCTTATTCAACATTTTAATTTGTAAGATTTGTTCCTCATTATTTTAATAAACTTGAGAAAAATAAAATATTAATAAGTTATTTTCCTGCTCATTTTCCATTACACTACCAAATACTGGATAGTGTTTTCCAACTTATTTTTCGTTACACTACCAAACACTGAAAAATATTTTTCAATTTATTTTTTATTACACTACCAAACATCAGAAAATAATTCACTTTCTCGGACTTCACTTTTAAAAAAAAAAACTTGAACATATTCACATATGCATATTAACCGGAAAAATGTATAATATTGAAAAATTAAACATGCAAGAAAACCAAACATCTATACATAAATTAACAATTCAAAAACAACATAAAAAATCTCACAATTTAAAAAATACATCGATTCATAATCAAATTTCACATTGAGACTCAACAATTCAAAAAAGCAATATCCAAGTATAACATAACAATTCAAAATAGTATCATAAATTTAACAATTTAAAAGCAATATCTACACACAAATTTCACCTTGAAACCAAACCATTATGTCTATGATAAACCTGTTACAACCTAATCCACCTAACCTCATTGCAGGGTATTGTTTTAGACCTTATTCTACCTAAGAAGAAATCCTAAAATGGCGTTATAGTATCATACCTTCAGGGTTGTTGTGCAATTAGCGTAAACCCATAACGTTTCAAACATCATTACATAAACATGCACAATACATTAAAGTATTTTGAGGATAACAAAATATTCAATTGGAGTTTGAAATTGACCATTAGGGATCACTGAAGCAATCACAAAGCTGTTGGACATAACTTAAAATAGTGGAGGTGCATTAAAACACAATGATGACGATCACTTTGTAACGCGTAATTGTAGGCGCTGGTGAAAGATAAAGATACGTGGATGGCTAAGTCTGTTACATCTCTTTCTTGACTTCCTATCTACATCAGCAATGAGCCCCACCATCACTTAATAAGAGAAATTAGAGTGGTGAAAGTTTTCGTTCATTATTTTTCTTTACTAGTTTTTCTCTCACTCTTCCGATCTTTACTATTTTTTTTCCTCTTTTCATTGCTATTTCTAGTTCTTCTAGTGGATATCATGCAAGTGCCTAAAATGGTCAATGAGATTGGCCTAAGATGTCATCATTTATGGGCATAGAAGAAAAAATAACGATAAGGGTTTGGTGTGGTTTCAATTTAAAGAGAGAGAAACTGGGTTACTTCTAGTACTATTATCATAGTGGGAGTTAGTTAGCACTAACATAGGGGTTTATAAAAGTGATGGTTGACAATGCACTAGCATCGGGGTTTATAGAGGTAATGGTCAGCGATGAGAATGGTGGCTGGTAATAGTAGGAGAGAGATGAGATGGGCCATGGTTTTTCTTGTTCTATATTTGTTTTTCTATTTCTTTTCTCTTTTTTTTCCTACACACCTTTTTTCCTAAAATTTTCTTTCTTCAAAAAAAAAAATCTCTCTTGATTTTCTCTCATTCTTATTTTTTTTCACTCTATTTTTCTTTTTTCTAATTTTTTTCTCCTTCCATAGTGGCTAGGGTTTTCATTTCAATCATCCTTCATAATCTATCTAAAGGTCTTTCTATCATACAACCTCATCTGGGAATATTCTTATATTTTATTTCTTAATCTAAAAATATTCTACCCTATCTAAAAATATCCTTATTATATCATTTTATTCCTTTAATTCTTACTTGATTATCATTATACTCGCTAAACCTTTTTTCTTTGACTTTTGTATTCTTGATTTTTGAAAATTCTTTGATAAGAAAAAAGGTTAAAAAAATTCATGAAATGACTGAAAACTAGTTGAATTGCTTCATTATATATATTAAAAATGAGGAATCAAAATAGGTTATGATGTAAATGCTGCCAAAAATATTGTATCCTCTATTTGGGTAGTGAGATTGTGTAGGAATGTGAAGTCACAAGTTGTAATGTAAATTTTTATAGGAGGATTTGTGTCAACTAGTAGGTCATGCACATATACGAAGGATTGTGTAATCGTGTGATTCAACAAGTGCAATATGTGTACCAGAGAAGTGTAGTTCTTTGTTTTTTTACTCTAGCGTTGTGATATCAGGTGGTTTTGTGTCTGAAGACTTTATTCTTCATTGTAATTGTTAGTCTAATTTCTTCTACCAAATCCAAGTTAGATCTTAACTCTTTTTTTATCATTTTTTATGAGGAAATGCAAAATCTATAAGAATAATAGATTTAGTCTCATATGTTAGGAGAAAAGGTGTTTTTCTTGTTGAAGTTTTTTTTGTGGTTCTATATGCCCATAAAATTTCATCAAGGAGTTCAACTTATTCTCCCTTACTTCTTTCTAATTTTTTTTTTCAATGTATTATGTAGCAACTTGTTAGTGACTTCTGCTTGTCCATTTTTCTATGGTGTGAAATTAAATAGAATTTGTGGTCAACATAGAGCCTTTGACACTATGCTATTATCCTTTTATTATCAAACTAAGTGTTATTATCATTGATTAACACCCTTAATGATTCAAATCTACAAATAATATTTTTTTTACAAAAAAAAGATAACTTCACTTGTAATTATCTTTGTTACGGCCTCTACTTCCAGCTACTTAGTAAAATATTATTTGGCTACCAAAATAAAATTATCTTTCTAAGGTCGTAGACAATGATCCTAAAATGTATCTTGTCTATGAGCCTAAATATAGAGAAGAATGAGGGAACTCAAGAGTTTAATTTTTTTTTTTAAGTTTATATATGTTCTGTCTTAATCATATGGTTCATACGTTAAAATAAACACTATTTTGTTATGGATATTATTTTCTTGTTTGTCTATGTACGTTTGTGTTTTTATTATTTATGATTAACACTTTCTTAAGACAATTACTTATCGAGGCATAAACCATAAAGATACTTAATTTGGAGAGATAGATGTCTATTATGGAAAACAATAATATTTAATTGAGATATTTTTATAAAAAAAATAGTAATACATTGGAAATTTTAATTAGGGAAACCCTTTAGTAAAGATTTTTTTTAAAAGAAAACTTTAATCAAAACAGGAGTATCATAGAAATTTCGTGGAGATAAACACTTCATATGATTTGAGTGCCATACTTTGAAAAGATTTTTTTCGCTCCTTATCCTATAGATGGTAGGTGTTGGACTTAATCACCTTTACTTGGACTTAATCACCTTTACTACTGTAAACAAGCCATCCTATTTAGAAGCTAATTTTTTTTTAGCATCTATGATTACTTTTAATTTCTTCAACATCAAATCTTCTACTTTGAATTGTTTGCCTTTTACTTTAGCATTATTATATAATGAGGCTTTATGTCTAAAGACTTTATTCTTCATTATAGTTGTTAGTCTAGCTTCTTCCACTATATCCAAATTCACTCTCAACCTTTTCTTTTATTTTTTGTGGAGAAATACAACATCTTATAGCTATCACATTTTATTACTTTTAATTTCTTTAACACTAAATCTCTTACTTTGAGTTATTTATTTATCACTCTAACTTTGTGAAATCTTGTGGTTCTATGTTTGAAGACTTTAGTCTTTACATTGTTAGTCTCACTTTTTTTCACTGAATACAAGTTATCTCTTAACTCTTTCTCATTATTTTTCATGAAAAAATACAACATTTTATAGTTAGGGCATTCTATTTCTATAAAAATAATAACTTTAGTCTTATATGTTAGGAAAAAAAGTGTTTTTCTTATTGAATTTTTTTTAGTGGTCTTATAAACCCATGAAATTTCATCATGGAGTTCAACTTATTATTCCTTAGTTCTTTTAATCTTTTTTTTTTAACACATTTCATAATAATTTGTTGGTGAGTTTTGCTTGTCCATTTGACTGTAAAGGTGATGTTAAGGAGAATTGCAATTAATATAAAGCGTTTAGCACTATTCCTTCATCTTTTTACTATTAAATTAGGTATTATTATCATTGATAGAAACCCTTGGTGACCCAAACATGCAAACAATGTTATTTTATAGAAAAGAGATAACTTTATTAATAGTTATTTTTTTATGGTCTTTATTTCCACCTATTTAGTACAATATTTCACGACTACCAAAATAAATTATTATCTTCCTAAGACCTTAAAGAATGGTCCTGATATGTCAATTCTCCATTAAGAGAAAGGCCATTAAGACGTATTTATGGTTAATTATGCTCAAAGTTGGCAAGGTACAGTAACAAATCTCTAGAACTTGTCATATTTGCTTATCATATCAATAGCACACTTTAAGATAAATTATCAATAAAAGCTTGCTCATGTTGTCTAGGATATTAAAGCCATAAATCCTATATGAATACCACAAATTCCTTTATAAATATTCTTCAATACATACTTATTTTTTTAGAATAGACATTTCAATAATAAAGTAGGTGTTGACTTTTTATATAATGCACCATCTATAAGACAATATTTTGTTGCATTTCCTATTAATCTAACAACTTTTATTCTAATATGGGGTAGATCTTTTATGAGTAGATATTACTTAAAAAGGGTCCTTTAGTCCTTTAATAAAAGTTGCATCATGGTTACCATTTCTATATCCCCTTATTCTATTCTAAGCCTTTTTAGTATATCAATCAACACATCATATGTAATTCTAAATGGTTATTACTGACAATCTTATAAAAGAGATCAACCTTGTTGTTTTCTTACCTGACAATTTTCTTTATAAATATTTCATTATATTTCATTTTTCTCTTATTTCTTTATATTTGAAAGGGCTAACACCTTCTGCTGGTATTTAATCACTGAAGGCTTATTGGCTTCAAATTATTCTTAGTATTATCCCATCACTAGCTAGAAATCGTTAAAAATACAAATTGGACAGGAATTTAGACTTTCACCTAGGTTAAGGCCAACTAATAATACTTTATAGTCTGTCATATTATTGAAAGAATGGAACAAAACAAAGCTCATATTCAAAGATTTACCCTCAGAGACTATTATCACAATTTCTACTTCACTTTCATTGATGTTTAAAGATCTATCTATGTATAATCTTTATATATTTGAATCAATATTGGATTGTGTTGGTTTATGTTGTTCTTGTATGGGTGATATAATTAATAAGCATTTAGTGATAAAATAAATTAATGTTTATGTCGTAATAGTTGGTATGGGTTAGTATTAGAGCTTAAACTCTCTTACTTTAATTACCTACTTCACTAAAAGTCCTAACAAGTCAAGTTATAGAGAATATATCTTAGATGTTAGTCCATCAATATAACCATCTAATTAGCTTGAAAATATGGTTTAAACTTCCTCGTATCATTGACCAATATAAAGGCCATAATCTATATCTTCATGCATCTTATTTTTGTATTATGAAGAACTTTAATGGTATAATACATAGGTTTCTAAACTTCTTCTTCATCTCTTACCATTACTATGCTGACTATCAAATCTATAACCCTTAAAAGAAGAAAAATATTCTCTCTATTTATAGGTTTTGAAAGGATTTTTAGGAAGGATAAATAAACCTTCAATTCTTCAAAGGTTTGCTGACATTCTAGACTTCATTATAAGTTGAAGATATTTTTTAGGGTTTTTGAAAAAGGTAAGCAATGATCCCTGAGTGAGAAATTAATATATTCAATGTTGTCATTTTTTTTTCCGAGCCTTGTGCATCTCTAAAACACTAAAAATGAATCATGTTTAGTATAACTTGAATTTTCTCAAGGTTAAGTTTAATCTCCTTATTGCTAACTAGAAATTCTAGGAAGTTTCCTCCATTCATAAAAAAAATACATATTTAGCATGATTCAATTTCATCTAATACAAGTTTATAATAGAAAAAACTTTTTGCAAGTCTTAAAAATATTGCTTATAAGTTATATTTTTTACGAGTATATCATTAATGTAAGCCTTTATATTTATGCCCAATTAGCTATTAAAGACCTTGTTTACCATTCATTGGTAAGTGAAGCAAACATTTTTTAAGTAAAAGGCATAACTTGATAACTAAAATTTCCTTTGTGTATGATGCCTTAAGTTAACATCCATGAAACTCAAGTGTTCAAAATTAATTGTGAAGTCAACCAACCTATCAATCTTGGGTAGTGGGAAGTTGTCATTCAAACACATCTTATTAAGGTATATAAAGTTCATATACATGCATCATTTTCTATTTTCTTTTATTATCACTAAAATTGCTAGCCACTTAAACTACATCACTTTACGAATGAACCCAACCTTTAATAACTTGTCTACTTTCTCTAAAATAACTTTCTAAATTTCTTTACCAAAATTTCTTCTTCTTTTTTTAATTCACCAGGAAGAAATAAAAACACATATTTAAATGGTGAAAGGTCATACTTTGGATGGTATCATACATATTTGATGGTTTAAAATTGAAGTTATGTTTTTAGATATTTAAAAGCTTTTTTAGATGTTATTCTTGCCCAAGGTCTAAAACATACCTAAATTTTATGATAACACTCATATTAATACAGTGAATAACTTCCTTCAGATCTTTTATGGCCTTTTTCTAACTTTAATTGTTTCTTTAATAGGTGTCATCTAATCCACCCATAAGGTTGTTTTCCCCCTTTTAGACATATTAATGTGCATCTTCTAAGCACCATTTAGTTGCACCATTTGGTTTTCTATGATCATCGTGACTCCCTCGTCAATAGAAAATTTTATTACTAAATATTTCATTTTAATCACTGTATTGATTTCATGCAAAAAATTCCTTTCTAATATGGAATTATAGGCTAAATCCATCTTAATTATCATAAAATTCTATTAAAAAGTATGGCATTCGGGGTACGTGTTAATAGTAATGGGTAGATCTAATGCACCTTCTATTGATATATATTTTTCTTTTATCCTTATTAGGAGTGCCTTTGTTGGATTCAACATAAATGGATCAACACTAATTTATGTCATAACATCCTTAAAAAGAATGTTAGCAATATTTTTATCATTTATCATCATCTTATGCACATTGTGATATGACAATACAATAGTAATCACAAAGATATCCTTTTCAGAAAAGATCACTCCTTCCTACTCTTTTAAAGTAAATATGATAAGTTAATGTCAAGGGTTCTGAATCGTGAGAAAATTATCTATTTTTTATAGCCTTTATTTTTTCTATAAGAATCTTTTCATGTTGATATTCCTCATAAGGTAACATGATCCCTAATACCAACTTATAAAGAGTCTTAACCTTGTTCACTAGTTTTACATGCTCTATTTCATTTTCTATAAATTATTAGAAATGCCCCTTAAAAATGACCCTCTCTATCTCCTTCTTGAGAGCATAACATTCTTTGTTGTATCCTATATCCTAGTAGAAAAGGATAATATTTCTTTGGATTTAACTTACTAGCATCCTTTTTTATTGATAATAAATACTGTATAAAATACGTTTGATGATTGTCAATACTTTTGCTTTAGTAATGTTTAAATGAGAGGTTATTAGTTTTAAATATACTAATTTGTTTTATATTAGGCCTCGTAAATTGCTTTTGAATTTTAGGGAGTTAAATGTTTGTTGATAAGCAATTTTGACTGTCTTGGAGGCAAAATCAGGTTCTCCTTCCTTCAAAGAACTTGTAGCCTCATGTCTTAGCTTTTTAACGAGACCAATCTCACTTGAAATAGAATTCTATAAACTCTATATATAGTTAAAAATTTGAGAAAAGGTCAGACAGTAATGGTTCAAAAACAGGACAATAACAGTTGGACAGTAACAATCCAAATGTTTAGTGATAAGCAATTTTGACTATCTTGGAGATAGAACTGGATTCTTCTTCCTTAGAGAACTTGTAGCCTCATGTCTTAGCTTTTCAATGAGATCAATCTCGCTTAAAACAGAGTTCTATAACTCTAGATATAGTTAAAAATTTGAGAAGAAGTCGAACAATAACGATTCAATGTCTAAATAGTGACAATTCTAGGATTTAAACAGAAATAATTCAAGTACAACGAAGCGAATGATAACTATAGTTGGATAAAGAACGACAATATTAATGGGTGAAATAAAAAAATATAAAATATTAAAAAATGATTAAAAGAAAGACTTATTGGATGTTGATATGATTATTATAAAACATATCCTTAAGTAAAAAAAATTATTAGATAAACCTATGATTTGCAGGAGGGACCACAGGCGTGGTGCAACAACAGCAGCAGGGGAGTACAAGTAGATCTTCTATTGCAGGTAGGTGAATCACATCTATACTTTCTAGTTAAATTCCACGATTTAATATATTACCGATGTGAAATATGAATTATTAAATGTGTGTGTATTCAAGGTGAAAGGTCGTTGTGTGAATTGTTAAGTGATGAAATTATTACTAACAAAGAAAATATGAGAAGTATGATTTGAAGCATGAACTAACATGCATTCAGTGTATGTTAAGATCCCGGGTAAGGGGATCTCCATGTTTGGACTAACATATATTTTAGTGGATGTTAAGAACCCAGTTAAGGGGATCAAACATGTATTGACTAGCATACATTTAGTGTATATTAGGATTTTAGGTAAAGGGGATCACCATGTATTGGCTAGCATACATTTAATATATGATATTTAGTGTATATTAGGATTTTAGGTAAAGGGGATCACCATGTATTGGCTAACATATATTTAGTGTATGTTAGGATCCCTAATAAGGGGATCACTGTTCTTTCAATTTCAGTTCTTAAATTCATCAATCAATCCTTTCATTTATGTGATAGGCCTGCATTTAAAATGAACATTTATCACAAATTAAAGGTATCTTATATTATTAGATATATTATTATAAAACATGCTTTAATTAAGGAATTATTGATACTTCAAGTGCAAAATGATGATATAAAACCATGATAAAAATACACTTTTAAGTACTAATAAATCACCATATATCAACTCCTCCCAAGTGATGATGATGATGATGATACTAGTGAAAGTGGTATCGGTAATGTGTTAAGCAGAAATAATCATCTTTGATCTTAGTCTAGAATAGAGGTTAATAGTGGGAAAAGGAATGATTATTAATAGTTGAACAAGGAATAGATTGTAATGAAAACCAGAAGGGAGAAGTAAACAAAATATGAATGCATGTTACCCTTTTTAAATTGTTAGATATTTATGTTGTTATATTTATTATGATATTCATGTTTCAATAATATGTATTTTGTTTTAAGATCATCACATATATAACAGGAGTGGATCCTAATTTATGTTTCCTTCTCGTAATCTAGGTTCTAGAGAGTATATCCTTGTATTTTGTAAATATAGAAATGTTTATATAACTTAATTTGTGTAATTAATGTTTAAACTTAATTAAATGAACTTAACTCTGTAGTTCATATAACATATTTCATTTTTATCCCTTCATAATGATATTTTGTTATATAATATATATCATAAATATTATGGTTGATAGGTGTGATAATATTTGTGGGATTGAAATCCAGGATGATTGGGTCGGGTTTAAGTTAGGAGATGCGAGTTGTTAGAAAGGTAAATAGGTTACATGTTGATAACTTGGGACCTTTAGGCATACAGGGACTTTGTGAAAATTTTGATAGATTTTGATACAAAGACCATGAACACACACACACACACACACACACACTCTGTTTTTCAGTTGACATGAGATTGTTGTTTTTATCCGGGAATTAAGGATGTTACATTGCGAGCTGGTTAAAATTTTTTTAGCATATAAAAGGATGCTCAGACAATAACAATATTAAAAAAAAATAAAAAAAATTTTGATACTCAAGTTATCAATTTGACTGGACCCAATAAGACCGTGTAGTTTAATAATCCAATTTAAACTATAAGCAACGATAATAGACAAACAACAAAGAAAATAATTGTCAACAATTAACTAAAATACATGAGCCACTGATATCATCCTTAAAATGAGAGAAAAGAAAATCATTGGAGATTCACCGTCACTCAATTATGAAAATCTCACTTCACAAAAGAAAAAATTATTGAAACGATTCAAACCCCACTATAAAAGTCTGGACAATGACATAAAAAGAAGTTATATGGGTCTTTAGAGTAAGGTCCTAGAAAAGCAAGCTGAACAAAACAAAAGGAAGTGAACATTTGTCTATATTCAATCAATCAATTTTGTTTAATTTAAGAATAAAATTTATTAAAAAAATAATAAAAAGATTCGAGACAACCCAATTAAATAAAAAAATTAGATCTTTATCTCTAACTAAATAAACATTCAAGCATAAAATAAAAAAAATCTTAAAAAAATAATAAAAAAATCAAAGCAATCCTAGGCATTTCTCTAGAAGTTGGGTTAATTTCCAAAGCATACAACCCATAAAATCCTAGATATGGACTTAACGAAGAAGCTCGAATCCAAACGAATTAAACGTTGATGAATGAAATCGAGTACAAAAAATATGAATGTAAAAATTTTTACAAAGCAAACAAAAAAAACAATAAAAAAATAGAGATAAAATTTAATAGGAACAAAATTGACTAAGGGTGTAATTGAAAAAAATGTGATTCTAAAAACTATCTCACAATATAAAAATAACAATTAAAAAAATAAAAAGTAAATTTGACAAATAAAAAAATTAAATGTGGATGAAATCGAATTAAAAATCCTATTTTATAATTTATTATAAATAAAAAAAAATAACCAAAAGAACATAAATTAAATAAAAAATAAAGAGAAGTTAAATGGTTAACTTGAAGGTTCAAGGGGAAGAGTGCAAATACAACAAAAAAAAAGGAATAAAAAATATCTATCCTATCCAAACGGAAGTTCTCCACCATATTTTCATGTAAGAGACATTAGGACAAAGCAGAAGTGACCTTGAAACTACTGTTTTGGCTACTAAAATTAGTTGTATATGCCGCTGAAATATAACTGACAGACTGACGCTTATGCGTTAATTAATATTTTTTATTTTTTATTTATTAAAAAATAAAATAACTCTTGATTCAATATAATAACAATAAAAAAACCAGTTATTCAATAACTTAAACACTCTCTAACCCCAAACTTAAGAATATAAATTCCAAAGATAAGTCTTTTTACCATGCTTATTAAAATGAAAAGATAAAAGACCCTTTAATACCAACCCAATAATTTATTTCTTTTAAAGGCACCAACATAAGTTTATTGTGCGAGAAAGAAAGTAAATGCCCACTTTTTACATGATTAATTATAAAATATAAAAACGATCTAATTATAAAGATAATTCTATCCCTAACTATTACTTTTATCAAGAACAATACGATAAATATACTATTACTTTTCATGGTGCATTATGTTTTGAGGTATAATGAATTTACCATCCTTCTTAATTTTTTTAATAATAGATTGAAATTAAAAATATAATAATGGGTTGAAATAATAATAAAAAGGTTTTTTATTTTATTTTTAAAAAACTAAGAAAATAGAGATGCAAATAATAAATTTTATATATTTTAAAAAGTATAACTTAAGTAGTTAAATTTAAAATTTATTTTTTAAAAATTATTAGTTTAAGTTTTATAAATTTTAGAATTATTCAAAACTTATATAATTATTAATTTTAAAATTTATAAAATTAATTACGGCTAAATACTAATAATAACTTTTTTTAAAAAAAATATCTTAATCAACCAAGCATGGAAAAGGACAGCAACCGTAACGATTTTTTCGCTTCGTGTCCGATCCCGATAAATCATTCAAGAAGAAAAAGAAAAGAAAGAGCAGACTAGGGTTTCTCCATTTAAATTTTAAAACTCCAATTAACGCAACAACTCGGGTCTCTCTCTCTCTCCCCCTCTTTCTCGGCTTCAATTTAGGTTTTGTTTTTACAATTTTGTTACTCTATTTTTTGCATTTTTCCGATTATTTCGCTTCGTTTTTAACAAACTCACCATCTCATGAGTGAATTTTGTGCTTCTTCTTTTTCTTTTATACAATTTTGCTTAATTGTTGGTGTTTTTCTAATTTAATTTAATTTGAGGTTTAGTTTTACATGCAATTGCGATTGATCGAGTTTCTGATGTTCAATTATAGGGAATTTCGGTTGTGATTTGCTACCAATTATGAGAACTTCATGGGCAGATTCTGTGGCTAACTCTGCATCTGAGAATGCAGCATCTGGTTCGTCTGGTCCGCGTCCTACTCGTGCCACTTACATTCCGCCACACCTTCGTAACCGGCCACCATCTTCTGATTTCCTAGCTCCACCACCTGCTGCTCCGTCATTAGGGAATGATCGTGTAGGTTATGGTGGGCCTGCGGCTGGTTCTCGATGGGGTGGTGGTGGTGGCGGCAGTGCTTTGAAACCGGATTATGGGCGTTTAGGTTATGGTTCTGGTGGTAGAGGAGGTGGTGGTGGTGGTGGTTGGAATAATAGAATAGGTGGGTGGGAGCGTGGGAGGGAGCGTGAGGTGAATCCATTTGATGATGATGGTGATGCAGCGCCGGCTTTTGGCGTGCAAGAGAATACAGGAATTAACTTTGATGCGTATGAGGATATTCCTGTGGAGACGAGTGGGCAAAATGTGCCACCACCTGTGAGTACCTTTGCAGAGATAGACCTTGGTGAGGCGGTGAATCAGAATATTCGGAGATGCAAGTATGTGAAGCCAACTCCAGTTCAGCGCAATGCAATCCCAATATTGCTTGCTGGGAGGGACCTGATGGCTTGTGCTCAGACAGGGTCAGGGAAGACAGCTGCCTTTTGCTTTCCAATAATTGCTGGAATTATGCGGGAACAGTATGTGCAGAGACCACATGGAGGGAGGACAGTGTACCCACTGGCTCTTATTCTTTCTCCTACAAGGGAGCTTTCATGTCAGGTGTTATTTAGTTTCAGGCTAGTCATGTGCATTCTGGATCATGTAATGGCTTTATACGACTTGTTTTTCTTATTTTTCTTTATTTGCAATCTGACTGCAGATACACGATGAAGCCAAAAAATTCGCCTACCAAACTGGTGTTAAGGTGGTGGTAGTTTATGGAGGCGCTCCAATCAACCAACAGGTTTAAATCACATGACAATAGCTCTCTCTCTCTCTCCTCTTTTTTTTTTTTTTTTTTTTTTTTTTTTTTCTATTAGTGCTGGATATCTTTTGTATGGTTCTCTTCTTCTTGAATCCATTATCCTTAAAAAAGTAATTGCTTGGAAATTATTCTATCATCGGTGCTTTTTCCTTATTTCATCCACACTCTCTATTATATGATAGAGGGAAATAGATAAGACCAGAGTCCACTTGTGCCCACTGTACCTCCTATGTGGCAACATGGGGGCGTTTCGGATTGGGTTTCCTAACCAACTTTAAAATGATAACAATAGCTCGTTTCTGGTTTGTTATTTTGAATGATATCTCCTTCATTGGAAACTGCTTAGATGTCTGGTAAACCATGGGAAATACAGTGGCACTAATAGTATCAAAGTCCTCCTTGGCAGCACCCTTCTTTTTCAGACCAATTACATGGATTCATTTCTGGATGTACTTCAACTGACACATCACCCAAATTTCTAGCCTGAACCATGTTCAAAATGATTAGATCAATTGCCCATTCTTCTAATGATGCTCACATGACTTGCATTGAGTTGGCGATTTCCTATCAATGTGTTAAATGATTTATTCTGGAAATGTGAATATGCATGTGGCCTTGCACTAATATTTGGAACCTTCTAATATGTCAGCCATTATGTGCTTGGCTGTTTTGTTCCAAATTTTACGGGTGATAATAAATTTTTATACACCTGAAATATTATAGGCTGCAGGTGCTCTTCCACCACACTCCAGGTTCTTTCTTCCCCCCATTACCCTACGGCATGCCTTCATACCTGTGTCAACCCCTTTACCCATTAGAGCATGCCTTCATGCCTGTGCCATGATGGTTGTGAGGAGATTACCATTGCTCCTTGTATATTTTTTCCACACTGTGCTTGGACTTTACCATTTGAGCGCATTTGCCTCATATTTCTAAGCTAGCTTACAGGTTTGTTACTAGCGTGCTACCTTACTGGGATGCATCTCAATGAATTTTTACTCTTATCTCACTTGTTTCAAAAATGCTTGTTCCATATGTCTTGATTAGTTCAGTATTCTGCATGCTCCATTTTGCTGTTGCATTGCAGATAGTCATTTATTGACTTGTACGTGGACTAGAACTAGATGTCACTCTGTAGATTGCTTGATGTGAGGGAGTTATTACATAGCTGTCCAAGATGCTCATTCAGCTCCTGGATGATTTTAATCTTTGTGGGGCCACTGTGTTTTGCTAGTGCCTAAGTGGTAGTGATTGTCCGAGGATTGTTAAAATGGATGATACATTTAAGGGGTCTGGGTTATAGGGGATTTGAACTGCTATTTTCATGGTCCCACCACCTACAACCACCCCACACTATGACTGCCTTAACTGCTGTAGCTGCCACCAGTAATACCACCATACCTCTATCTTGCCAATAAAACAGCCAACTACTCTTAACATTTCCACTTGTAGCTTTTTATCTCCATACCAAATGCGACCTTAGCATGAATGTTGTGGTGCAAGGGAGCTGATTGGCAGGGAGGATGATATTTAAGGGACCATCATAAATGTTTTTAAAATGTTACTGAGAAGCAACTTACTTCACTTGGGGAGTTGCAATAGCAATGGTTATACTTGCTTTTACACCACCAAAGTCAATTGCATTGCTGGATACACATGTATGTTTTTCTTCATATTGTTTTGCCTTTTGTGACCTTTCAGCTTTATTTTGCCTTTATGTTGTTTCAAAGGAGTGCTTGTCATCTAGTTTAATTATTCACTAGCTCTTTATTGCTTGGTCAGTTGCGAGAACTTGAGAGAGGGGTTGATGTTCTAGTGGCAACTCCTGGACGGTTAGTGGATTTGGTTGAGAGGGCTAGAGTGTCATTGCAGATGATCAGATATTTAGCACTTGATGAGGCAGACAGGATGCTGGATATGGGGTTTGAGCCTCAGATTAGAAAGATAGTGGAACAAATGGACATGCCCCCATGTGGCAGGAGACAGACAATGCTGTTCAGTGCCACCTTTCCTAAAGAAATACAGGTTTGTTTTAGTTGCTGGTGCTGGTTGAGTTGGTTTCCACTCTTTTTCTTGTGAAGCTCATTTATTAATATAGTGATATGTCTGAGTATTTTATCTTGGTTATGAAAATGTTGGATGTTATTTTTTTAGTGAGTGCATAAATAATATTACTTGGTTGCTAAATTATGGTATGAAGCAGCTTGACTGCTAAAGTTTATCGTTCTAGGGAGGATGTACCTTTGGTTCTGTATGGATAATTGCCTACCATGGCTGTTAAAAAAGAGTTTTGGCTTATAAAATCACTGATTTTACAGGTCAAAAGGCATAAAACATGTAAAATCGGGTTTAAAACTCGAAAACCGGTAAAATCGGTCAAACCCGATCAAACTCGCATAAAATCGAATCAACCCGTAAAAAATGTAAAAACCAGTCTGAGTTCACGATTTCTGCTGAAATGAAAAACAATGTGAGCTGCCTCTTCTGTTTTACCCTTTTCCCTGTCAACATCTCCATTCCCCTTTTCTGCTTTACCCTTTCCCCCCATCTAAATCTGCAAGAACCCCAAAATCACTAGTGGCCAAGCAGATCAAGAAATCAGAACTGAGAAATCAGTTCCACTCTCCACTCACCAGCAGCGCCTTTGATTTTACACGTTTCGACTCTCCACTCACCAGAACATTCTTGGCGAGAAGAAGGTAAGAATTTATAAGGATGCTGTTGTTGCATGAGAATTGTTTCCTTGCTGTTCTGTGTCATGTGTTTTATTCATTGGTGGTTCATTTTGTCATGTTATGTGTTCTTGCATGAGAAAGAAATCAGTAACTGAACTAATAAGAGTACCTATCAAACTACTTGGAATTTGCTTTACCTTTTGGCTTGTACCCAAAAATTACCAGAAGAAGATCAAGATCATCAAGCTATATTTCATTAAAAAAACAAAAAAACAAAAAGCAAGTTGGTTGAATCTTTGTTAATATTATGGTGATTATGGATTTACTGTGAGTAATGGTTTCTGGGTTTTTTCTTTTCTTTCTAGATATTAAACTAACCCTCAACGATTTTAGCATCTATGTATTTTGTCTGGATCTTGTTGTGTGCATGTATCTTGGAGATTTACTTCTAGGATTGGAAGCAGATCAAAGATGTACTAGGAAAGTTCTGGGAAATTAATTATATTCCGTTTCTATTTGGGAGCTGAACAATGTCATCTAGTAATGAAATTCTTTCTATAATTGCACTATGTTGTTGTCGGGATATGGGTTGGCCTTCTACCTTCCCAAATGCATCTGTCTCCATTTAGTTTCATCATCAAAGTGGGCATTGTAAATTTTTGAGACTTCACCTTTTGAATTTGACTGTGAAACCATCACAGCTATGCAATTCTCTACTTTTCCTATCATTAAGAGGATGCATTCCAATCAACATGCTCGTGGGGTGTGTATGTGCCTTGTAGCATAGGATTGGCTTCCCATCAGCAACTGTATTCTGATTCTATTCAATTATTTTAATGCTCCAGATATTGAAGGAACAAATATAAGCTGCTAAGAAAACACAAACTTATTTGAAAAGGAAAAACAACTTCATGCTTGTGCATCAGTTATATGCTGCAAAATTCCATGATAATCTCAATGTGATTTCTATGGCTAAAGAAGCTTTCTTTTATTAATTAATTGAACTTTTTTTTTGGCACTGCTACTTGCTTGTGTGTAAATCTAAAATGACGTTGGCATTGATGTATGTCGCCACTGCTGCTTATTTGTGTAAACATGCATGTTGTGGGAGCTAAGTACATTTATTTGGTTGTTGTGTGATCATTAAATGCTTTGTTTTGTACATTTATGGATAATGTATTTGCTTCTTTTTAGAAACCTAACATGTTTGAAACAAATTGCTTGACTCACTGTGAATAATACATGTTTGCTTGTGGAAGTCTGGTGGGGCTTTGTGATGCTTGCAAAGGAGAATGGCATCGCAACTCTGCTGTATAATTGGCCATGGAAATCATTTGGTTGGGTTGATTACAAAAGATATTTCAGGGTTTATGGCTAGAAAAAGAGTCTCTTTAATTTAGAGGATTCTTACTAGCAAAGAGAAACTGTAGTTGGGAATGCATTTTTCATATCCTTAATGCTTTGTTTCCGTATGTGTTTTATTAGTATTTATTACTTGATTGGATCTTGCAATTTAGTTAAAATGTTTTACTTGTGATTTTACAATTTTTAGTTAAAATATTTTACTTGTGATTTTACGATTTTTAGTTAAAATTTCTCACTTGTGATCTTATAATTTTATGATTCGAGTTTACGATTAAAGTTTATATTGGATGTTCCGTGTCGTGTCAAAAAAGCGTTTTTGACAACCTTGTTGCCTACTTAGATAAGCAAGCACCATTGCTATCTTGTAGTTGCTGCGCACTCTTTTAGGTGCTAACCATTCACATGTGAAGGTTGCTTGTTGATATCCATTGAAGACTGCCATTTCAGTTGCATCTGACTTTTTTTTTTGCAATTTGGCTGACATGCAGAGACTGGCATCTGATTTTCTTTCAAATTACGTATTTTTGGCTGTTGGAAGGGTCGGTTCGAGTACTGATTTAATTGTTCAAAGAGTTGAATATGTTCAAGAGATTGACAAGAGAAGTCATCTCATGGACCTTCTTCATGCTCAGAGAGAAACTGAAGTTAATGGCAAGGTACGATGAAACAACTTGCTGACCATGACAATTTTATATGTTCTAATCTTTTCTCTTGCAAAATTACTGGTGATTTGATTTATTCGTATCAATTAAGGAAAAAAAGTCTCTTCCAGCCTTATTAAAATTTTAAACTTAGCCCCTTGAATTTGATTAGTGACAGGTAGGAGAGTAGAAGGTTTAACTCGTATTATAAAAGCATAAAATTGAGGAAAAAGGTGAGACATGTCTTATCAAGAGAGAAAAAAGCCCGAATGAGAGAGGAGAGGAATAAAAGGATGCAAACAGCCACCATACAAAAAAATTCAAAAGTGTACTATAGTGACCATGGATTTTTGTTAAATTGCAGCATTCTCTGACATTAGTTTTTGTGGAGACAAAGAAGGGAGCTGACTCATTGGAACATTGGTTGTATGTCAATAATTTTCCTGCTACATCAATTCATGGAGATAGATCACAACAGGTAAGTTATTGGATTTGGGTTTAGTAGCGAGTACTGAGTACAGGAATGTGGCATGTATCTTTTATTTTTTTTCTTCAGAATTTTTATTTATGCAATACCCTACAGCTTTGATGAGCTTAATCTGTCTTGAGGTTAGTGTTTTTGTAAAGATTATTCTGGGGCATATGGTAATTTAGACTCCGTTCTTTGGTAAACTGTGAGAAAGTAACACTAAAATTTAGGAAAAGGAACAGATGGCCTTCTCCACTCGTGACACAAAAAATCTGTAGAGTAGAGAATTGCTCCAACTTGTTTGCCTGTTCTTCTGTTGTCTGTTGTTTTCTTGCACTATGCAATTACTATCTATATTCTTCAATATGATCATCTCTATGTTGGCATGCAGGAAAGAGAAATGGCACTTAGATCATTCAAGAGTGGGAAGACGCCAATTCTAGTAGCGACAGATGTGGCAGCACGGGGTCTTGATATACCCCATGTGGCTCATGTGGTGAATTTTGATCTTCCAAATGACATTGACGATTATGTTCACCGGATAGGGCGAACTGGGCGAGCTGGAAAAACAGGTCTGGCTACAGCATTTTTTAATGAGAATAATTTGTCATTAGCAAGACCTCTAGCTGATCTTATGCAAGAAGCGAATCAAGAAGTGCCTGCCTGGCTCACCCGTTATGCTTCACGGGTTTCATTTAGTGGTGGCAAGAATCGGCGCTCTGTGGGAGCCCGTTTTGGTGGCCGTGATATGAGAAGGGATGGCACTTTTAACAGGGGTACAGATTATTATGGTGGAGGAAACAGTAGTAGCGGTGGATATGGGGTTCCTGCTGGTTATGGTGGGGGTTACAATCCAGCTGTAGCCAGTGCTTGGGATTAGTATCGTACTAAATCACGGAATCCGATCTCTTGTTTTCGTATGCGTATATAAATCTCTTTTCTCCACGATTCAAAGGATTAAATTAATTTTTTTTATCCTCCAGTAGTCGTAGATTTGTCTTTGTATTTGTGTTTTATGCATCCGCTGTCGGGGGAGGTGAAACAATCAATTCGCGTATTTGTGTTTTATGCATCCGCAGTCGGGGGAGGTGAAACAATCAATTCGCGCCGGGTAGGTGATACATTAGATTTTTTAATGTTAAAAATTGAATTACAATTTTAATCATTATATGAAAACACCAAAAAAAATCATTTAAAAAAAAAAAAACCCGAAAAGCAAGTCATGTTCGAAGCCATATCATTATAAACCAAAGAAAGGCAGTCGACATGAATTTGAACTTCTAAAAGAGCTTGTAACCTCTGAATAATTTGATGAAAAACAAACTCAAATGACTCCACGATGTTAAACTAGTGTATAGACCCTTTGCCTGCCTGAAAACAAGAAAAGAAATTTATCCACCTCATCAAATTGGAGACAAAACGCGTGCATGCTGATGTGCATAAACACAGTCCCCTAATAACATAAACAGTCGAGAGCTACCTTTGGCAACTGGCAAGATAATTATCCAAATTCAATACTTCTGTTCGGAGATCATCAACTCAATATCTGAAGGTCCCGAGGACCATTTCTCTCACTTCTAAAATGTGGCAATAAGCAAATTTATTTGGATAAAAGACTATTCTTCATCAGAATCCTCTCCCATCTCAGAGGTTTCCTCGTAGCAGCCATCACCTATTTCATCCTCTTCCTCCTCAGATTCCTCTTGTCCAGTTTCATCCTCCACGTCATTTAGCAAAATTTCCTGAGGAATCATCTTTACACCTTTATCGCGATAAAGAAGCCCTGTCCTCATCACGTGATAAAACTTTTCTCTTAGACGAGCAAGAGGATGTGGATTTGCTAATTTTCCACGTCTGTAACCTTCTCTTAGAGCAACAGTTGTTGTCTTACACTTCAACGAGAGGTAGAAAATCCCTGGATACCTTGTAAAGAGTCGAGTAAACTTGTGAGGAAGAATTAATTCCTCTCTCAGGCTCCTCAAGTAGTTTCTCTTAGTCTTCTTATGAATTGTGAGGCTCAAAAGCTCATGCAGAACTCCAACAACCCGTTTCTCCATGAGTTCACTATCCGGGTCAATCCTTTTTGAATCATCATAAGGTGAAATATAAGGTAATTTGTGAAACTCCTCCATCCATGCTCTCACTTTCTTCTGCCCTCCATAGCCCTTTGGAAAACTCATTGGGAAAGTCAAAGCTGTGTACCCACTCTTAAACTGCCGATACTCCTTCCCCTTTTCACTAGTCTCATTGCTCCTCTGCAATGCCGAAACTGCAAATTCTTCATGCCATTGCACAAGCCGCAAACTCCTAGTCCCATTTGGTGCCTTAGCAAATTGAAAATGGTCAGGATACTTGGGTATCAATACTTTCTCGAAGTTAACAGGCAAGCCCAGATCCCATTTCAAGGGGTGTAGTGATTGAAGGGGCACTGTCTGACTCTTCATCATCATAAGCACTCTACAAAGTCTTTCCACTGTATCACTCTCGTAAGTTTGATGGATAGTTTGTTCTTGTGAATCTAGCAAGAGCGCAGTGTCTGTTAACCGAAAACAAGGCAAATTTGTGTATTGAGCATGTGGAAACTCATTAAAAAGTGTTGGGTACCTACACATAAACGGATTAAGGAGTAAGAAAATATCATTCCTTTAATCATCAATAAATCCCACCAATAAGATCATTCAAATAAGTCATTAATTGTATACGAGGTGAAGTTATACCTAAATGCATGAAAGAAAACTGATTTTACTCAAGCGTTGCTTTCTTAGAATTTTAGGACAGGATCTATTAACTACAATTTAGAACCAAAGAGAATACAATTAATTAGTAAACTACAAAACTCCAGTTTCCACATCAATTCATAAAGCACAAAATCCTCTAAAAATCGCCGCTCTCGAAATTTCATCGCAAAACAACCACACAACCAAGTTATCAATATGGGAAAATCACAAAATGGGCACACCTAAAACTGAAGAAAAGATTCAACCTTTCATCTAACACATTCATTTCTACAACCCTACATTCAATAAAACAAGGAAAAATCAATTAAGGGTAATACGAAAAACCGCATAAACATCAAAATACCTGCGCATGAAACGTAAAACAGGCACGGTAAGGCCAAGAAGTTTTTGCCACTCAGAGACAGACTTTGCAGTGAGAAATCCAGTAGGAGACCTTTTGATTGCATCTTTTAAAAGACAAGCTGCTTTAAGATCAGTTTCTGTATCAATTATATGGTCTAAAGATCGGTTTTTCACCCATTTAAGCCTTACTTTTACAATGGACCGACTTTGGAAAAAATCGTAAAGTTTGTTGCTTTGAGGTTCAAGCTGGGATTTTGATTGTAATAAGGTTTTTAATGTAATAAGAGAATTGTGGGTTTTGAACATCATTGTTCAGTGAAGTTCGTCTCCTAGGTTTTTGTTGTTAGATTCTTGTGCTTTCTCTTTTGTTTTGGTTGCAATGGCGACAGTCTAATTTCCTTACGACTTGTCGTTTTCTCCTTGGGTAATTTCTTTTTCTTCCCCGACAGGTCGTTCTTCTTCTTGTATTTTTTTGGCATCGCTTAATGTTGTTGCTTTTCCTTGTTCTTAATACAAATGAAAAGGTCGGTATAGTTAAATTCTTCATGTTATAAATTTATTATCTAAAAATTATTTGTTCAAATTTTATATATTTTAGAGGCATTAAAAGTTTATATAATTATTAATTTTAAGATTTATAGAATTAGTTAAATTACATATAAGTTAATCTTAATATTCATATTAATAAAAAATAAAAAATAAATTTGATTTTATTTCTCATACTCCTCTCAATATTTCAAGGAGAAGATGCCCAAAGAAGATGGGAATGGAAGAATATAGGAGAAAATGTTAATATGTGGTTATTGGCAAGTAATACTAAAAAATAAAAAATAAAATATAAGATAAAATCTCAAAAAAGATTATGAACCGTTGGATTATAATGTTAATATAAAATCCAGTTACTGGTCATGGCTTATAATTTTTTTTCTTCATTTTTAAATTTTAAATTTTTTATTTTTAAAGGTTTAGTCTAATTATAAGTAACAAGTACATTTTAGACGTTATTCCAGCTTGAATTTAAAATAATCTCTTTATTAACTCATTAATCCACCGTGGAGAACGAGTCCATGACGAATTGATATATCAATGTATTCAGCTGTTTTTTTTTTCAAAAAAAATAAAAATAAAAAAAGCACTCAGATGGATAAACTTTTTGATTTAAATTTAGATTTTTTTATGTAAAAAAATGTATCAAAAAATTTACATATTCAGACTTTATATATATATATATCTCGCATAGAAAGCACAAGTTAAATAATTAATAATATATATTTGTTGTAAGAACATATTTGTACAAAATAAAGTTAAATTTAAAAAACAAAAAGAGAGAAGGACACATGGTCCCAAAATCCCCCCCCTGAAATGTTTTTATCCCTCGCCCACATGGTCAATATTTAAGGTTTTATTATTTTTTTTAAATATTGTTAAAAAATTTATTTTTTATTTTAAATTAATATTTATTTTAGTGTTTTTAGATTATTTTGATGTAGTAATGTCAAAAAAAATTTAAAAAAAAAAATAAAAAAATTAATGTATTTTTAAATAATTTTTTAAAAAAAAACAACTACAACTACATTTTCAAACATCCTCTTTAACTTATTTTTATGATTAAATATCAATCTTTGTGGATAACACAGGTAAAGAAATTCATTCATTATAAACGTAATTTTTTACATTTTATTTTTTTTATCAAATACATCACACAGTTTATAACTTAATTGAAAAAAACAACACAATTCATAGATATAATTTTGTTAAGCTTTTTTTTGAAAGTTATTTTAAATTTTAAAAATAAGCAAATATTAATCTTGATTTTCAAGTTGAAAATCAAGATTAATATAGTAATTACTGTGTTCAAAGTAGTTTATATATATTTTAATTCATTTTTTGAAATTTTAAAATTAACAGTTGATAGTATTTATTTAAATTAAAAAAAAAGGGTAATAATCTTTAAGAAGTGAATGATATTCTATGATAGTAAGCATAACTGATAGGGACTTATTATAAAATATAAAATAGATATATATTGTTAGGGATTAAGTTTGTATGGAATCAATAATATGAATTTTTAACTCTTTATTTATTTCAATTATTTTGAAATTATGACTACGAAATTTTTCTTTTTTTAATTTCAACGAGTCATTAGATCTTGAATGCGAAGTCCTTCAACAATTTTTCTATGGTTTTTTTTTTTATGTAATGGTCATATTTGTAAATTCTTATTTCAATTTAAATATATTTTATTGTTATTGTTATTATTATTAAGTTGTTCTTGTTAGTAGATTATTTGTTATTACATAGTCTATTTTTTATATTTAATATTTTTTAAATTTGATATTTTTTAATTATATAAAATAAATTTTTAATATTGATAAATATTTAATAAATATGAATAACAATTAAAAATAATTAATAAAAAATGAATAAAAGAGAATTTCTCTATTACTGCTCCAATATTTATTTATTTTTTCTACTCAACAAGAGAATACGCCACTAAGTGGCTTGCGTGAGAAAATTTTAGAACTGCAAACCTTCTTACGAAGAACAATAGCTTTTAAATTTGAATGAAAATTATTTTTATGGCAACTTGAGATTGAGATTGAGACTAATATTTATTTATTTTTAAATTATTTTTTAAAATAAATAAATAACATTTATTTATATTTCAAATTAAAAAAAATTAATAAAATTGCATCTATCATATTTTTCTAAGAGAATCACATGTATCACACGCGACTCACTAAATTTTCCTGGCAATCAATCTCGTATTTGTTAGCATTTTGGGCTAATTAATTGAGTTGAGTTGGATCTTAGCGAAATCTCTCTCTCTCTCTCTCTCTCTCCTTCTATCCTTCCTTCGTTTTCTCCTCCTACCTCCATGAGTTGTCAACAGAGCTTCGGCTGTGTCAAATAATTCATCACCTGTACTTTGTTTTCTCTCTTTTTTTTTTGTATATATTCTTATATTGTGATTTATGTGCAAGCAGCATCACAACAGTCCGCAAGAAGAGAATGAGTAGTAGTTGAGCGACCATTGATGGTGTTTAGCCTTCGAAATTTGAAGCACAAGCTACGTGGATTCTGGAACTCAAATCATCGCATCATATTTTCCACAGAAGCTACGTATCATTTCAAATAAAATAACACACATAAATTCAAATCAATAATATTTAAACAGTCCAAATATATAAACATAAATGAGCAATTTATCCCAGAATTCACAATATTTTAGCATTTTATTAAAAAAATAATTTGAATTTATAAATCAACCTTATGAGATGCTTGGCGTGTCCTGGTATTACTGGAATCATGCTAAAAGGGTTGCTCGATTAAGGGTGGCGTGTGTACTATGCAACAATGTTGTTGTCAATGCATGGAATCACGCTTTGTCACTACTAGAGAGGAGTTACCAAGCTGAATTCAAAACTCCTCTATCCCTCTTTGATTTCTTATTGACAGTGCAATAAACATTTGTAGGGAGAGCTCTTCTCTATTAAATTTTCAGTCTTCTTTTTTGTTTTTCAATCCTAGTTTGTCTTTTCGTACTATTGCCAAGTGTAATTTCTGTTGCTTCTAGAAAAAAATCTTACTAGTTCTAAAACTAATACATCCCCTTTTTAATTCCTCACCAACTGAGCCACAAACAGATCTTTTTTAGAGGAGGATATGTTATGTTGAAATTTAATATTTGCTCTTATTTTTCAGCTCAAGTCTGTCTCATTTCCCCACTTTTATGTTTTAATGCTGTTATTAGTGAGAGAAAATTTTATAAGGTTTGAAATTATAATATCCCCTCCTCGATTCTTCACTAGCAATGCCACAAAAAGATTTTTATAGAGGAAGCTTTGCTACATTAAAGTTTGATATTTGGTCATGTTTTTCAACCCAAATTTGTCTTTTCTCCATACTACTGTGTTTTAATGATGCTATTGGTGAGAAAAGATTTTACAAGGTCTAAAACTATTACATCTCGTATTGGATTTCCCACTAGTAGTGCCATGAAAAATCTCTTTAAAAGAGGATTTATTACATTGAAGTTTAATGTTTGTTTATGTTTTTCGGCTCATGTTTGTCTTTTCTCCCTACTTTTGCATTTTTAATGCTACTACTGACGAGCAAAAGTTTTACAAGATCTACTACTAGTAAGGTTGTAAACAAATATTCATAGAGAAAGCTCTACTACATTAAAGTTTGATAGTTTGATGTCTGCTTCTATTTTTTTCTTTAGAATTGATTGCTACTACTGTTACTTGTAAAGGGTTGTTTTGTGATGATTTGATAATTGTCTTAGGGTGACTTTGAAATGGAATTTTTTGGTATGACAAATGATTGTTTGGAAGGTGTTTTAAAAGTTGAAGCTTTGTACGATTTGTGGTTTGTTTCATGATGTTTTACTTGTAGTTTTCATAACTATTGCCGTCTTGGTCGGGAAGAAATATTCATGGCAATGTTCCTCCTCCTCTGGGCCTCTTGTTTTAAGGTTTTGTAGGGTTTTTATGAGAGAAAACGATGACATTATAGGGTTTATAAGTTAATGTAATCTTAACCTCTTGATGTAAAAGAATAAATCCTTGTCATTCTTTAAAAGTAAGGATAAAAGCTTGATTTGCTTTGCAAGCTAATGAAGGATATGATGTTGTTTTTACAGGTTAAACAATGCTGAGTAGCTTTTTTAAAAGAGAATCTATAAATGGTTTTGATGTAATCAAAGTTGGAATTTTAGCTTATAATTAAATACAAGAATCACGATGTAAGTTCGTATAAAATTTGTGTTGTGTGGTGAAGAGATGATGGAGAAATTAGGGCTGAAAGGCAGGTATTCGAACATCCTTTTCTTTTGTTTTAATGAGAAGAAGATAATAAATAGTAAAATTATAATATTTTTCAATTTGGTACTTAAACCTTTGGAACTTTGCATGGAACCCTAATCAACCTTAATCTTTTAAATTCCTTGCCATTTCATCATTATCCTTATTTAATTGGATCTTTAAACTTTTACACTTTTTATAAAGTGAGCATTGATCTCAAAATTCTTTAATTTGACCATTAGTGAACCTTCAATCTTCAAATTTCTTTCAACTAAATCCTTAATTATACCAATTTTGTTTTTTCAGATTTCAATTATGTTCATAATCTTTTAATTTTTATGAATTAATCTGAATTAATTCTCTAAACTTAATTTTTTTCAATTAAGTCTTTAATTAAATCGGTTAAACCCATTAAAAATTTAATTAAGTCCTTAAACTTAATTAATTCTTTTAATTTTCATTAAATTGATTTTCTAACTTAATTTTGCTTTTGATTAAACCCTTGATTAAATCAATTAGACTTATCAAAAGTTTAATTAAGTCCTAAACTTAATTATTTTACAATTTTACCCCTATCTTTAGTATCTTTCTTTAATTTGATCCTAAATTCTCATTGTTTTCTTCAATTAAACATTTAATTATTACAAATGGACTCTCAACCTTAGTCCCTAGGTTCAATTTAATCATTCAACTTTCAATTAACTCTTTTTTGTTAATGTTTTATTTTTTTGAGATAATTTTAGAGAATTTAAAATTCAGTTATGACATACTACATATAATAATTAAAAATGACCAAAAAAGTTTTTCGATCAAGCTAAATCATTTGATTACTTCAGGATTAAAATAACAAAAATTTAGAGCATTCAAATAATTCTAATTAAATGACAAGGACTCAAATTAAGAAAAAATTGAGAACTCTGAAAAAAAAATGAAGGGGTTATTTTTAAATATGTAATGAGAAAAAAGATGGAGGTGCAAAATCTTACATACTATTAGAGAAAGCCAGAGAAACAGCGAAACCACAAGAAATGGATGCAAAAGAAATCGAACCAAAGCAAACAACGACGACAACATGGAACAGAGAAACAATCCCAAAAGTAATGAAAATTGTTAGCACAAAACTCCCTCAAAGAGACCTCATTTCTCTTTTACTTGTCAGCCCCTGGCTTTACAGGACACTCACTTCCTACCCACCTCTCTGGATGGTATGTTCTTTTCTTTTCTCTCTCTCTTTGTGGATCAATTTTTAATCTTTATGGCTTGATATTGGTTTTTATGATCTGGGATCTTGTTAAAGGCTCTTGATTTTCGTGAGATGAATAAAGCTGGGGATAGACTCATTGCGGCTACTTCACTGGTAATAATAAGCTCTGGTTTCTACATCCATGTAAAACCATGTGTTCGGTTTCATCCAAACAAAATATTTGTTCTGTTCTGCTTTGTATTTTTTGATATAAGGTAGTTTATATGTGTGTGTGTTGTATGGGAAAAGTGATGGCTTTGTGTTGTTTGAAGTGGGGCGGAACTGTGAGAAAGTAGAGCATGTAATTGTTAAGCTTAGTGGAAAAAGTTTCTAAAGCTATGATGCCGTTGCTGGAGAGAGAGAGAGAGATTTGGATTATATAGTGAGTTAATTGCTTAGATTCATACATTAATTTTGTGCTACTTCCTTCATTGTATTCTTTCCTTGAAATACGGGATACCAAAAGGTAGTGAATTGAGTTGTTTTATCGAAAAGATAATCATTTTTAGGATATTCAGTAACTAATTATACTATAAATTTAAAGCTCAAAATACAATTTCCATTAAGCTAAATTATTATCTCTCCTAAGTATAAAAATCAACTTCAACATAAAATACATACTACAATGGACTTGGGCATCATGCAAGAACAAAACTAGTTGTGTATATATTTGGGAGCATTTTAAAGATTGCATTTTTGTGCTATGGTGATAGACTGATATTGAGGTGTTGGACATTTTATGTTTATGTAGCCAAGATATCAGCATGTGAAGGAGATAAACCTTGAATTTGCGCAAGATATCGAAGACAAACATCTAGAAGTCCTGCAAAGCAAGGCATGTATTATTTGATTATGTCAACAAATGATATTGTGGCATACTTTCTATCTTAACTGCTAGAAGTCTACAAATGTGGGATGTTTTAGCACATATATGCACTAGTGCTTGAGGATCAATTTCATATAATATGTCTTCTATAATTGACAGATAAGGTTGAGAGATAAACTTAAAACGTCAAGCATGATGAAGGGACAGGACTGACTCTAGGCGATAGGCTTATCAAAAGCTTTTGATTAGCTAATTTAGCTGAGTAGTTCATAGATTTGAACATGGAGAGTCATGATTGTTATTAGTAGATTCAGAGATGTAAATCTGAGAAGAAAATGTTTTAAGCAGTGATATCCCTGTTACAAAATTTTGGACCATTTATGCAAGCAATACAATTCTCCACAATATTAACATGCTGATAAAAGGTTGCCTGCAAACTCTCAGATATTGTCGTTTTTAATGTAAGCAGGTTGAAAAGGAAAGCAAATTCACTTCAGGTCTGAGAATTTAATAATTATAATTAAAAGGAGATTTTGAGGACCCAGGTTACTGCTAAATCACAGATCTAGTGGAAGTAATTTGTCTTTGATAATTGAATCTGAAAATTGCTAGAAATGAAGTTTTTATAATTTTAAATTGTTTTTAAATGATTTGGCCTTCTTTGAACATTATACTGAGAATTCTTAGTACTTCAGTGTACTGTTTCTCTTCAAAAACTGGAGTCTTTAAACCTGAATGGCTGCCAGAAGATATCTGACAAAGGAATAGAAGCAATAACCAGTACTTGTTCTAAACTGAAGGTCTTCTCTATTTATTGGAATGTCAGGTATGTAAAGATCATTTTCAGATCATTTGCTCTTCAAATAGATCCTTAAATGCAAATTTTTTCAGTACTGAGTAGTCTTGCTTGTAAATTGAGCTTCAGGGTAACAGACATTGGTATAAAGCACGTGGTGGAAAATTGCAAGCAAATTATTGATTTGAACTTGAGTGGGTGTAAGGTACTTGATTCGCATATTGAATGTTGCCTTTTTTCTTATATGATGCACATCATACTTAGTTGTGATTAAAAAGAAGAGAAATGTAATTTTGTTATACTTCAATGGTTTTGTAGAAATGTGCTGCACCTTCTGTTTACTTTCTTTCTTCTTCTTTTTTACCGGAAAAATCAACTTTTTTATGCTGTCTTAACTTCACTGGAGGGGGTTCTTCACAAACTTTAGTTTCATGATTACCCAAATGTGCAGAACTTTTGAAGACTTGTTCTATTCCTGTGCAGTTGTTTATGATTGTTTCTTGTGCTTAAGTCTGACTGTTTAAATTCAACACAATTTACTCAAAGTATAGATTTTGGGACCGGTTTGGGTTAACACACAGAATAAGTCAAACATGTTTACAATTAGTATAGCTTGTACTTAATTTTCAATTGTTCATGTTGAATATGCATCATCTCAATGTAATCCATGACTAGAGTAGTTTGATGTTTTATTTGCAGAATATAACTGACAAAGCCTTGCAATTAATTGCTGAAAATCATCAAGACTTGGAGTCATTGAACCTGACTAGGTATGTAACTGATTGATGGTGGTTGTTATTATCATCGATTTTTGGGGATGAAAACTGAATAGATTAATATAAGGGAATGGGCAAAAAAATTACAATTAATCGTCGTCAAATGAAATAGGAAGTGCCATAAATTTAGTTCACTGTGTTATGAGGGATGAATTAAAATTGCAAAAAAGAAGTGCTTAAGTTTAAATAAGATCGAGAATAATTTTGTAGTAATCCATGTTATGCAACTTAAAGCATTTTCCTATAGAAGGATATACTTATAAGGTTATGAATTTGATTGTTACTGGTACAAAACTATACTTTCCTGCTATGGTGTCCTTGCTATAAACTTAGAATCATCTCGGGATTTCTAGGTGTGTCAAGCTAACAGATGGTGGCTTGCAACAAATATTATCCAAGTGCTCCTCTCTACAGAGTTTAAATCTTTACGCTCTTTCCAGGTACCTCTAGATAGTTGTTAATTGTAATTTTAGGAGTTGCAGTTCCAAATAATACAAGCTGTCCTGCTTTACTTTCAGTTTCACAGGCAAAGCCTATAAGAACATATCAAGCCTACCCCATCTAAAATTTTTAGATCTATGTGGTGCACAGGTAAAACTCTTTTTTTGCTGGACAAGCTTTTTACATTCTAAAATTTATCTTAGGTTTTGTAATACCTCGATTTGAATTTCAGAATCTATCTGATGAAGGACTCTCTTGTGTAGCTAAATGCAAGAATATTGTCTCTCTCAATTTGACATGGTGAGTAAAATATAAGATAATTCCTGGAAAAATAAGAGAAATTTAGCTCAAAAGCTTCTGTTATTTTTCTATCAGGTGTGTTCGTGTCACTGATGTGGGGGTTGAAGCTATTGCTGAAGGTTGCACCTCTCTTGAATTTCTCAGGTAAATTCCTAGCTTAAGCTAGAGAGAGCTGATAATACATGTTTCTGGCAGTTAACTCCAACTTAAGGAATGCACTCTCTGATTGCTGGTCTCCAACTTGAGGAATGCACTCTCTGATTGCTGGTCCTATCTTTTGTTCTCGGCACTAATGTCAAAATGCATCCCTTCCCTTTCCCAATATAGAATGACTGACAAAGCATTTAAACACTTGATTTTGCAGCCATCTTTAACTGACTGCTTTTCTGGTGCATTTTTAAGATCATATTATTGATTTAAGTCAAGCCTAGTTGGAAGAGTTTGTTGAACATATTGTTCTTTAGTTCTGGTACTATTTGACAGCTTTGTCAAGCTTGAACTTTGCTCACGGGGAACTGTGCCAGACAAATGTGCCTTGGCCTTGGTCATTCCGCTGCTCCCAGTTTGCTAGTTTTTCAGAAATGTAGGATAATATTCTGGATGTTAGTATAATTTTCACATAACACAAACTACAGGCTAGGATATCCTAAACACAATAGACAACTGGAAATTTCTTCATATGCACCATATTTTCTCAGAATGGTCATGTTCCATGTGTAGTTAATTTAATATGTTCCAGGACAGATGTTGCCATCTGCCTAATAGAATGACAATCAAATTAATGCCTATAAATTTGGGTAAAATTGACGAGCATGATGTTGTCCATTCTGTATTGTTACTCTGATAAAAGTCAATCAGCATGCAGTGACCTTGCAGTTATTGCAATTTCTCATGCTATGGTCTTGTTTCTGATGTCATGCTAAAAAATGATGCAGCTTGTTTGGAATAGTTGGCGTGACAGATAAGTGCCTGGAGGTCCTTTCCAGGTTCTGCTCAAACACAGTTACAACCCTTGATGTAAATGGATGCATTGGCATAAAGGTATTAGTTGTTTGTTACTGCAAACATCCTCAGAGTTTGTCTTGAAGCTTGTGTATTTATAAATTAATAGTCAGAATAATTACCAATGAGATTGTACCTCACCGATGCTATTGCATAAGTAGGAGGGGGGGGCTTGTCAAAAACTATAACAAAATTGGAACAGGCTCATCAAATAAAAAAAAAAAAGAAGGAAGTCAGCAGCAATGCTGTGATACAGCTTTCAGATTAAAACTGGAAAATATGTGGCAGACTCCTCCACCTCCTGTCTTATTCCAAATCTATAAACAAGATAAACAACATGAATATTGGTAATGTCTTTGAGATGGCCAATTCTTGTTTTCTTGCAACTCACAACAAATGCAATGAGAAAAGACGATCTATCTGGCTTGGATCCCATAATATTCCATTACATCCATTATATTCTTGCAATTTGTGCCCTATATTTCTATCCAACATTGATGTAGCTCTCATTATCTAGCGATTTATTGCAGAACACAAAATCCTTCCATTTTTGAATAGCTATTATATATTACCCAAAGCTTAATTTGAATTTTTACATACATGCATTATCTATTAGTGCCAGATGATCTGGTACCTATTGTCATTGACAAATGGGCCACTTTAGTCATTGCTATTACATGACTGTTAAAAAATCATGCAATATGAAGAACACAGAGATACGCTCTATCATGTGGTGGGACTAGGTAGGTCATGTTGGGGGAATATGAGAAAAGCATCAATAAGGTTTAATTGAAATTTTGATGTGAATGCTCAAAGCTGGAGGTGCATGACTGCACATTCAGGTTATGCATCACAACAATGCGCTGAGATGGATTTTCATGTGTGAAGGAATAAACCTGTTATTTATTTATTATTATTCCCTTGATGTTTCTTTCATTTTTATTTTCACAAGCACGCTAACTTTCTTGCAGAGACGAAGCCGTGATGAATTGCTTCAATTGTTTCCCCGTTTGAGGTGTTTTAAAGTGCACAGCTGATGTAGTGTTAAGTGGATAGCTTGCTATTATCCCTTCTCATCAAGTTGAGTGTCCCACATTGTAAGCCATTTTGTTTACTTTAACAAAGTTTGCTGATGACAAAGATTAGGATTAGCATATCCATACTGATAAACAGCACATATATATCTCTATGACATCGAACCATGCACTTGTCAGTTCGCTACTACTTTCATGTATTAATAATCTTGCTTGGATCTGACCAATTTCTATAATTTTCCAGGGCATGACTATACGGTGGGTCACAGCAAGGTCATTCCAGAAAATAGGTGAAAAGGCCAGGATACGTTATGAAAAATTACAGATGCTTACAGGACACATTGAATACTGAAGTCTTCGATTCTTAAATGTATTGCTAAGAAACAGTTTAGAGCCTGAACCTAGACCTCTTACAAATCCGAGTTGGTTTAAAATAGCTGTGCTAGATGAAATTTTTTTAATCAGATATATCTTACTGTAATATCACCTTACTGTTTTTTATCATTTGATATTTCATTTTGGTCAGAGGATGTTGCATGTTCGCTTGCATTGGAGTTTGAGTTAGTATCTATTTGATCAGTGGTATTAGTTGCTGCAAAATTTTGGGTGTGATCAAGGACAAACAATAGGGCTTGCAGATTGGTCGATAGTGGAAAGAGGGATGGAATTACAATACGTGGAGTAATTTCTTAACATGAGCATTACACATTTAATCGACATGGATTATATGCAGTGTTATCTTCTTAACCCGCGATGGTGAGAGCTGATGTGATAACAGCAACCATGCTCACTTCAAGCCATTTCTTTTCCTTCATTGTATTGCTTGAACTGGTTCGATCGCCTGTGATGGGGAAGTTAGTACAAAAGCGAGGTGTGCTAAAAAGAAATGCCATCCACTTTAACACACTTTTACTCGATATGATGAAGGTTGGCAATAGGTCATTACCAGCAACAGCTGCGTTACTCTTATTGCTTGCTGCAAAATCCTCGAAAACTTGAGCATCTGTTGAATTGGGAGCCAGATGTAGCATTTCTGTCAAGAAGGAAAACAACGATACAAAGGAATGATAAACCAAGCAGATCTCGGTCTCAAAATAGCTTGAAACATCTATGTAAGCGTTAAAAAATCATTTGTTTTAGAGGTACCAGGGCATGCAGAAACATTAGCAGGAGCGTTACAAATTGAAGGGAGGCTCAATGCAAGGGTAGCATTGATCTTGAAGCCAAGGTCGGGTTCATTGCGATCCTTAACTATGATGCATAGACACTTCTCTGTCTTGCTAATTTCTTGTCGTAATCCGCTGCAACATGTTGGAGGGGGAACTTTTGTGTCGCCGCCAACAAAAGGTAGGCATGCTGAGAGGCTAGCCAACTGCTCATTACACTCTCGTTTATCCGCAGCCAAATCTGAGAAGACAAAATTAAACATCATCAAGACTACAATGCTTGAGACCATGACATGAACGACCTCTGAACACATTGTTCTTGCCATGAAAAGGAAGAACTGTGTCTGATTTTAAGCTTAGCTGAACTCAATGTGATAAAAGTAGTGTTTTCACTGCGAGGTTTTTCGTGTGTAGAATTGTTGACCTTTATGGACTTGTACATTTATAAAAAATACTCTTTCCTACCATTGGATGAAAGTTTATTTATATATCGAGGATGGTAAGCGTATAACATCAGAGGCAACCAAGCATTGAGATATATTATTTGTTTAAGTGAAACTCTTTTCGCACGCCCTCTTATTATAAATAAATTCAGTGAGCCAGTAAATATGAAATGTCTGGCTACCTTAGTATATAAAATAAATATATATATATGTGACCTAATAAATGCATATAATATACATGCCAATCATGGCTTAATAAATGTATTTTTGTCACTTGACTATCGCATGCCATCATTTGATAGTAATATACTAGTTAGGTGTGTTTGTTTTTTGCATTTAAGGAGTGTTTTTTAAAAAAATTATTTTTATTTTTTAAAATTTTTATTTTTATGATTTTGAATAGTTTTGATATGCTATATCAAAAATAAGTTTTGAAATATAATAATAATAAATTATTTTAATATATTAAAAAAATACTTTTAAAATCCATAACTACTATAATTTTCAGTTTTGTAAAGCAAACAATAATATCACACAAACAATAAAGAAAAATGTAAAGTAAGTTAAAAGAGTCTAAAGATGACATAAACAATAATATCATCTTGGAAAGCATAAGCTACCAATAGAAAACAAAAGAAAAGGGAAAAAAGAGGCTATCCAAGACAAAATATTAAAAAGTTTCAGTGTTACAAATCCTTACAAAAAAATTCAGATCATATTTAAGAGTCACACTGCCAAGATTATCAATACATTATGATATTTTACAAAGATTCAGTCTGATAATATCCTCAATTAAATTATTATTATAATTTTATTTATTGATTTATTTATTTGCATGAAAAATAGAAGCTTAAAAAATCTAAAGATAAAAATATTCCACAAAGAGTTAATTCTTTGTTAAGATTTTATAATAAGTATGGTGCATACATGTCAGACTCAAAAAAATTAAACTTGATAGTCATTTAAGTTCAAGAAAATTTAAGTCAAATAAATATACTAAATCCAAAAAACTTGAACTTGGCAATCAACTAAGCTTAAAAAACACGGGTTTGACAAATATGACAGGCTCAAAAAACTTAAACATTACCAAGTATTAAGGCTATATGCCTAATCCTAAATGATTCTTTACAATATAAGTATAAAGAATATAATAAATTGTCATATCTTTTCATATAGAATAATTATTCATATTAAGGTAATAATTTCCCTATACTTATAGGTGTATATAAGATCTCTTAAGAGACCTACCATAGTATCAGAGCTCTGGTTTTGAGAATATAAAAATCCGTGCAATCCAGGAATCCACACAACTAAATACCTCATGGCTGGTGATGAAGACCAAAAGCTTATTGAACACAATAAGAGCTTAAACTCTTTCAAGATCTCAAAACCATGGGAGAACTCCAATCATCCACTTTTTCTCCATCACTCAGATCAACCAGGCATTGTCCTCGTTTCACAATCGCTGATGGAAGACAATTACACAACATGGGTACAGTCAATGAGCACGACACTTACTATAAAAAACAAGAAGGGATTTGTAGATGGAACTCTCAAGAGACCGACTGATGAGCAACAACATTGAGACTGCAGTGATATTCTTGTAAAAACCTGGCTATTAGGAGCAATGTCGAAAGATATCTCAGGCAGTGTCATCCATTGCAAGGACGCAAGAGGTATATGGCTAGAACTAAAAGAGAGATTTTCTCAAACTAACACTATTTCATTGTTCTATATAGAAAATGCCATTCATGATTGTGAACAAAGTACAAACTCAGTCACGTCCTTTTTCACGAAACTCAAAAGCTTATGGGATGAGAAGGATGCCCTTTGTGCATTCCCTCTTTATAATTGCAGCTACATCAGTTAAGGTTTTCATGGAGACATAAAAGACCATGAAGTTCCTGATAGGGCTTAATGAAAGCTATACACAAACTCGAAGTAATATAATAGGCATGGATCCCCTTCCAAACTTGAATAAAGCCTATGCAATGGTTTTACATCATGAAAAGTAGGTAGAGGTTTTTACTGAAAAGTCAACGATACCACCAGAAGCATCTGTTTTTGCAGTAAAGAAGGTGACCTATTATTTTAACTCTACAAAAGGAGAAGCTAAATTTTATGAAAAATGCAACATGAATAATCACACCACAAAGAACTGCAGAGCTCATCTCAAATGCACATATTGCAATGAAAAAGGACATACCTATGATTATTGTTGAAGAAAAAAGAACGATACTGAAAGTGGACAAACAAGATCGAAAGCAAATCATATAGCCCCTTAAAATAATAGTAATGAAGCTTTGCCTGATTTTCCTTTCTTACGAGAGGAGTGCCATCAACTTCTCAGTCAGCTTTTAACAAAATCAAAGTCTGCCTCAACCAATCTAGTTGGTAACATTCCAAATTATGAGGAACTCTCAGGTAAAGCATTTCGGTTTGCACACAGTAGTAAAGAATCCATATGGATACTAGACAGTTGTGGAAGTGATTGCATTGTTTGTAACCCATATTTGCCTACCTCTTTTAAATCAATCCATAATTGTTGGGTTAAGCTTCCTGATGGAACCTCCACACACGTTACTCATATTGGCACAATATCTTTCTCTCCACACTTTGTTCTTCATAATATCCTTTGCGTCCCACTCTTCTATCTTAACCTGATTTTTATGAGCAAACTATCATTTGATTCATTCTACATTACTATCTTTTTCAGACAAATTTGTGTCATATAGGACCTACGATCGGGAAAGATGATTGGGATGGGAACTGAGAAGGAGAGCCTCTACTGTCTCAATTACTCAACGAAAGGAACATGCAATCTAGTGAACACCAACACAAACAACTCATGGCATCAACGACTTGGTCACCCTTCAAATAAAACATCTTCATTATTTTCATTCCTTACCAATAGAACCTGTATTTCAAGTACTTGATCTATCTGTCCTTTAGCCAAACTTATTAGACAACCTTTTCCATTAAGCACTACACGTAGTGAATCTTGCTTTGATTTAATTCACATTGACATTTGGGGTGGTTATCATGTCCCATCTTTTTCTGGTGCATAATATTTTTTAACCATTGTTGATGACCATTCACGAAGCACATGGGTATATTTGATGAAACACAAATTTGAAGCACGCATTCTACTCATTCATTTTATTCACTTGGTTGAAAATCAATTTGGGAAAAATGTTAAAGTTGTGCGGAGTGATAATGGCCCTGAATTTAAGATTTCCCAATTTTATTCATTTAAAGACATTATCCACCAAACTAGTTGCGTCAACACATCACAACAAAATGATGTGGCTGAACGCAAACATCGACATTTGCTAAATATAGCTAGAGCTCTCCTTTTTCAAGCCACTCTACCAAAACATTTTTAGGGTGATGCTATACTCACGACAACTTACTTGATCAATAGGACACCAACTCCAATTCTTAAAGGAAAAACACCATTTGAACACCTTTTTCATAAGGAACCAAGTTATTTTCATTTAAAGGTTTTTGGATGTCAATGTTTTATGTCTACACATCCAACCTGCCCTAGCAAATTTGATCCCAGGTCCACATAATGTATTTTTCTTGGCTATCTACATGGCCAAAAAGGGTATAAGGTTTATAACTTAACAACAAAGAAAATCCTCGTTTCAAGGGATGTGATTTTCTTTGAGCACATGTTCCATTTTAAAACAAATTCTGCTTCCCATTTTTTGCCCCACTTACCAATTTTCACTCCTGCAATTTCTCATCCATATTATCCTCAAAATCCCCAATATTCCGCTGACCATCACTCTCCTGATAATACTCCACACTCAGCTCCAATTTCCACTCCACTTACCCAAATTACTTCTGAAAATAATCCTGTATCTGACACATCTTTTAGTTCCATTTCATCATTTTTACAACCTCCCCAACTGCTTTCACCACAACCACGCAAGTCTTCTCGCACCATAAAACTTCCAACTGCATTGCAGGGCTTTCATATTGATGCAGCTCTCCATTCACATCCCGATTCGTCAGCTTCCTCAAACAAAGTCATCTCTTCAGGTACGGCTCATAGCCTCTCCCATGTCATATCTTAAGCTAATCTTTCTTCCCCTCATAAAACCTTCATTGCTAATATGATCATACAAAGAGAGCTTACCTCATTTTCTTAGGCAGTTAAGGACCCACAATGGAGAGCAGCCATGCAGTACAAGGTTCAAGCACTCCATGCTAATAAGACTTGAAGTTTGGTTTCTCCAACTCACAAACTACCAATTGGTTGTAAGTGGATATATAAAATCAAGTATAATCCTGATGGCACAGTTGAGCACTATAAGGCCAGGTTAGTGGCCAAGGGTTACAACCAAGTTGAAGGGATCGATTATAGGGAAACATTTGCGCTGGTTACTAAGCTCACAACAGTTTGCATCTTACTCAGTCTTGTAGCCATTCAAAATTGGCACCTTCATCAATTGGACGTAAATAATGCGTTTCTCAATGGAGATCTCTATGAAGATATTTATATGCAGCTTCCTCCTAGCTTCGAACGAAAGGGGGAGAATTGAGTTTGTAAGCTACACAAATCCTTATATGGCCTGAAGCAAGCTTCAAAGAAATGTTTTTTGAAGCTTTCCTCAGCCCTCAAATTATCCGGCTTCAAGCAATCATGGTTTGACTATTCCTTATTCGTCTGAAACCATCAAGGTATCTTCACAGCTTTGTTGGTCTATGTCGATGATGATATTCTAGCAGGGAACAATTTAGAAGACATCATAAAGACCAAGTGCTTTCTCTCAAGCCATATGAGACAATTGAAATACTTTCTTGGAATAGAAGAAGCAAGATCCAAGCACTGGATTTCCTTGTGTCAAAGGAAATATGCATTGGAAATCCTTGAAGATACAGGGTTCCTCGGTGCCAAACCTTCACGATTTTCAGCTGAACAAAATATAACATTTACGCAAGAAGATGGAGACCTACTAAAAGATGCTTCCTAATATCAAAGACTAGTTGGACGTCTCATTTATCTAACCATCACACAGCCAGACCTTGCATACACAATTCATATACTTAGCCAGTTCATGGACAAACCTAGGCAGCCTCACTTAGAAGCAGCACACAAGGTATTGAGATACATTAATCAAGCACCTAGTCAGGGAATTCTCTTACCTTTAAAAGGATCATTAGAGTTAAGGGCATATTATGATGCAGACTGGGCTCGTTGTAAGGACACTAAAGGATCAACAACTGGCTATTATATTTTTCTTGGACAAGCTCCCATTTCATGGAAAATAAAGAAACAAAGTACAATGTCACGTTCGAGTGCAGAAGCTGAGAAACAATTCCATGGCTACTACATACTGTGAAATAACGTGGCTGCAATACATTTTAAGGGACTTGGATGTTAAGCATGAGCAACTAGCTAAATTGTTCTATGATAGTAAGGCAGTAATACACATAGTCTCAAATCCTGTGTTTTATGATCGAACTAAGCATATAGAAATAGATTGTCATGTGGTGCGAGGAAAGGTGTAGAAAGGATTGGTTGAACCAGAGCACATACGGACCAAGGAGTAACCAGCAGACATCTTCACTAAGCCATTAAGTTCAAACCAATTCTCCATATTACTGGGCAAGTTAGGAGTGATTAACATACACTCCAACTTGAGAGGGAGTATTGAAGGAAAGAATCCCAAATGATTAGGTGATATATTGTAATCAATAAGATTAAGATTCATTAATGTTAATCCTATAATAGCTCCTAGAATAATGGATCTGATTATATGTAAACTGTGTATATATATGTCGTTCTTCTTTGCATTGAAAAATATACAAAATAAAATATTATCATTCTGTTCACTTACTATTTTATTAATGATATGCAAAAGATATTTATCTCTTATTAATATTGATGAAAGTAAAGGACTTTCCAATTTTTCCCTTCTCTGAAAACAACAAAGTCAAGGGGATATAAATATCTCTTGAACCATCCAGGTAAAAAGTTGATAACTTTTCATCTCTTAAGATAAAAGATGTATAAATTTTATAGTATTAATCAATTTAAAATTTAAGAACAAACATCTTTGTTTCTTGAATTTAATGCTTATTTAAACCATTTATTATCTTAAGTCATTTTATATCTTTCTCATAAATATATTAATTTTATCATTTTTTAAAATTTCATCCTTTTATTTTTTCCTTTTCGATTTGATACTTTTATAGTCTAATTTCATGAGATAAAGTTTTCAATTGAATTAAAAAGACAAAATGTAAAATGAGATGATCATAAAAGTAAAACATGGAAAAAATACATGATCAATCTTAAAGTTTCTAGAATTAATAAAAGTAAATATTAAATCCATTAGGTAATATTTGTTTATTGCCATAGGATAGAAGAGACAATTATTAAATCCATTAGGTAATGTTCGTTTATTATCATGGGACATAACAAACATAGACGATGGAGACTAAGAAGACAAGACCAAAAAAAGATGAAGACAAAATTATGTGTGCTTGTGGTGTAAAAGACAAAATAATTGTCTATATATCATGTTTAGTTATGGCAGACAATACATAATAAAATATGAAAAAATCTATTTTATCTTTAATATGTATTGGTGTCAAACTTATATATTTAAAAAATAATTAGATATTATTTTTTTATTTTAGTTTATATTAAGAATTCAAATTAATAATATTATAATAACTTTAGCTATAAAAACAAGGACTGGACTGATGGGATGACCCGAAACCGGTCAAATCAGGATCTGAACTAGTCCAAGTTTTAAAAAATAAAGAAATGATTGATTTGACTTAGCTCAATATAAAACCAAAGTTAATCTAGAATAAAACACGAGTTAAAAACCCATTGACTTTTTAGAAAATAAAATTTGGTCAAAATAAGAATGCTTTGATTAATTTTTAATTTTTTAGGTTATCTGGGTTAACCACTTGTGATATGAACCTTTCTTTGAATTAACTCTCGAGTTAGATTTTTAAAATTATGATAATAGTTATTTTTATTCATCGCTTACTTGGGTTAACTCGTGTTTAAAAATTATGGTAATAACAATTTTTATTCTTACATTGACCTATATCAACCCGAGTTGACTTTTCTAATCAGTGACTTAGGCTTTGCCTCGAGTTGACCATCGGATCAAGTTTTAAAATTATGATAAAATTATTTTTATTCTTATATTGATCCTCTTGACATATGACTCGAATCTTATCCTAGGTCGAACCCTAAATCAAGTTTCAAAATTATAAGAATAATTATTTCTATTCTGACACTGACTCGGGTTAATCTAACTTGTAACCCGAGCCTTGACCAATGACTAAGGTTTTGACTTCGATTAACTCTCGAGTTGTATTTTAAAATTATAGTAATAATTATTTTTATCATTGCAAGTCTTAATAAGACAACTTTGAAATTAAGATTTTTTTTGCAATTATATTTTAGGAATAAAAAAATATTATATATAAAGACATGCTCCTTTTGTGTCTCCTATTTTTAAAGTATAAAAATTAACTTCAAAATTATCAGAGATAAATTTATTTTTATATCTTTATCCCTATCTCTTCAATCATATATATTTCTATCTTTGTTGTCTCTATTTTTTCTATTCCAGGATAATAGTTGAACGCTATCTTAGAGCCAATGATTTGAGTTCTAGGTTTAGAGAATTAAACCACGAAACTCGAGTCTATCCAATAAATCACAATTTTAATATTAATAAAAATATATTGTATTGGATTTTTATTAAAAAGCTAGGCCATATTAATTGAATTATATTAAAATAAATTTTATACGTGTGTTGAATTTCAATTTAAGTTAGATAAGAAATGAGAGAGAAAGATTTTAAAATTCACCTACGAATTGTATTTAATAACCATGGTAAATATTTTGTTGCCATCTGGAATAAATTTTTTAAATCTGAGTTAGTAAACTAGTTTATAATGAGATGGATTTGTGAAGTGGGTTCGGTTATAATAAGAATAATGTAATTTTGAGACATGAGACATGACAGAACGGCAAGCTAACTAAGGCTGCACGTACACATTCCCGGGAAGTGGAAATATAAAACCTCAGTATATATAAAACTTACTATTATAGTATTATCACTAAGAGGATACTGACACTCTCCCAACGAATAACACCTCTCGTTTTGGAAGGGTTTACTTAGGAGCCGATTCTAGACATAGCAGAACACCACCGTTGCCACCTCCAACACCACCACACAAACCCACGCGCGTCGTATTTTCATATTATTATTATTATTATTATTCACTCTACCTTTTTCTCTGTAAAACCCTAATTATCGAAATCTCCCCTTTCTCTCTCTCCCCCTCTCTCAAAAAATTTCAAAAAATTCTCGCTCCCTCTCTCTCTGGAAATTTCTCGATCATCTCCCTAGTCGATCCATCGCTCTCTAACCCTAACTTGAATTTCACTTGTAATTTCTCGAGATCTGCTGTTTATTTTTTTAATCGAGAAATCTAGGGTTTTTGATTGATTGATTGATTGATTGATTTAGGCTGGCGGGTAATCGTTTCGATTAAATGGCGGATCCGCCAGATAATATCCGCCGATTGATTTTGTTGTCGATGAGAGGGTTACAGTGTGATTAGGAAAGTGAAGTGTAACAAAAAAACTTTTGAAGAAGAAAATAAAAGCATGCTGAGCGTGCTGCGTGTGCATCTTCCATCGGATATTCCTATTGTTGGCTGTGAGTTAACGCCGTATGTTGTTTTACGGCGACCGGATAAGGATTTTATTACCGATGATGTGCCCGAGTCTGCCCCTCTTGACGGTCATTTCTTGAGATATAAGTGGTGAGTGATTTTCTTTTGTTTTTCCTCGTAATGGGTTTTCAGAATTTTTGGACTTGGCTGATTATTTTTGTGCGTTTTGGGGCTCTTTTAATGTTATTATGTGTGTTTTAAATGGGTCGGAATGGTCTGTTACGCGGGGGTTTGCTGATGCTGTGAACTTTTTATAAATGTAGAGTGGTAGAGCTAAAGATTGTGGGTGTAAATAATTGGTACTGTGTAATAGGGTTTTTATTTTTTTTTGCTTTCGGTGGTGTCAGTACTTATGTGAAGTGAATTTCATTAATGACTGTATTCTGGTTCGGGGGACATCTTGAATATGCAAGCAGAGTTTTCTTTTTGGCTTACTTTCGGATATTTTATTTTATATGGATTGTATCTGAATATTGTTTATGGTTTTTAGTGGCTGCTTTAATGTGTCATTCTAATATTTGTCGTTCTCATTTAAAGCGTTTTAGATAACATATCATAAGGCCTAAAATTTCTATTAATACACTGGGGATAAGTCAAATTGCTTGGCGAATTAGACTTCATGAAAACGGTATGTTGCTGTAGCTAGGATTATTTGGTTTGGTATTGTGGTGACTTATACGACAAAAAACTAGGGTAAACTGAAAATCTAGGCTCTGTAGTATGTATTTTACTTTTTTCCCCCAATTGTTAGGTACCATTGTTCTCAAAGGCGAAAGGTGCTAAAAGGGGCCAAGCTTGTAAAATGCCTGAGTCGCGAGGTGCACACCTAAATGAACCAAGGTGATATACTATAAATTAAGAAAAAGTAATATTATATTATATTATATAAATCTAAAATGTATATCTTCCCAATTAAGATTAGATCATTATAAAATCAAAAGAAAATAGAAAATACCATTAAATAGTCATATAAAATTTTAAAATTTTCATCCTTAAAGCAAAATAAGATAATTTAAAGTAGTAAGTAGCCATATAGATTAAAAAGCAAAATTAAATATCAGTTAAAAAAATGGATGAATAGGTCAAAACGTAAATCAGTTAAAAAAGAAGAAGAAAAATCCTGCATAAAAACAAGAACTTCAAGCAGGTGCTAGCCTTAATGCCATGCACCCACTCACAAGGCACTTGTCTAGGCAGCACAATCAATTGCCCGAGTATAATAAAGGTGCTGGGGCCTTGCCTTGCTTAGAGTCCCTAGGCGAGTGCCTGAACCCCTCTTCACAACTGTTAGGCACATCGCACCACCATGTGGTGAACAGTGAAGAGTCGTAATAGAAAGGGAGGTGTTGAATTACTGATTAGTGATGAAAATGAAAGCTTTTACATTATGCAGTTTTAAAATTAACTTGGTGAGCTACAAGTAATTATCTTGAAATATTTGACATGTTGGCTCAATAAAATGATGTTGTGTGTGAGCTGTAACACTTGACGGCCTTTTACAGCTTCACAGGGTGGTATTATACATCTCAAATGTTGGGCATTCAATTTTTTTTTTTTTTTGAAATATGAGTCAGTAATCCAGGGTTGAAGTTTTTAACCAACAGCAAGTAAACCTAAGAAGAGAAGTGAGAGACATAATTGGTAGTTGGACCACGTGTCTTGGCTTTTGAGTCATGCTTGTCCTCCAGTCTTGCACTTTTCTCTATTTTCTGTTGGGTGGTTGATTGGATAGATTCTAATGTGTTTTATAAATTTATTAGTGTGGTCAGTTTTTATTGAACTAGTCGATGTGCAGTTGTTTGAAGACATATTGATGATTTAATGGGAATAGATATATTTTATCAGAAAAGTGTTCTGGCGCAAGTGAGATTTTCCATTTGAGATTAATAATAGTTCAAAATGGAAAGAGCTGCAATGCTTCCAGACTTAATTCCTTAAAAAGTAATGTTAATGATTGTTATATACCAATTTGGGTAATTGCTTTTAGTAATGAAAACTTTTACTATAATTGACTAGTAGTATGGTGATCTGTGTTGGGTTTTTGCTTCCTGACCTGTACAAACTTCTTCCCATTGGATTTACAATTTAAAGTGCCTTATCCATTATGGGGCAAATAGTTAAATAAATTTTTTTGGAGGAATATAGTATTCGTTTTCCCCCCACTACATCAGTTAGATAAGTTAATATCCTGGAGGTGTTAGGGTCACCACTTTTATCATTCTTAATTCATGTGCCACATGACTTGGCCTTGCCCATTGGCATGGACATGGGCATGAGCCTCTGTTCCCATGCCTTATTATCTGGCGAGGACTGATGCCTTATTATCTGGCGAGGACACATGCCTGTGCCCTGCTCTTGTTCTGGGCTCTGATAGCTCTCAGTTCTACTTGCTGATGTGGCAGCTGTTTGGCAGTAATGTGCTGTATGCAATAATAGAGGGATTGATAATGCACATGCATGCTCAACATGTGTTTTGTTATTTTCTTTGGTAGCTGGCATATGATTTGGAATAAAACCTTGGTATCATTGGTATTTCCCAACATTGCATGCTAATAGTTCTCTTCAATATTTGTTTGTGAGAACATTCTTATAAAAAAAAGTTTGAACATATATAAGATCTGGACTAGATTAATCTGGTCAGTGGAAAAGCTTTTAGATTTTTGTCACCAACTTAAGATATGCATGTCTTTACTTTTCCTAAAACATGGTGACTTTAGGGTTTAGGATTTTTACCTGGAACTTAGAACATTTTTGTCATCCTTTTTGTTTCCTTCAGGAGTTTTTTTTTTTTGACAAAAAAGGTGTGACCTGTATTGTTAGCTTTATTGACATTTTTGCTTTATGGTGACACATTTGAGTATGATAATTGTAAGCTGTCAAGCAAAATATGCTTAGCTAGGTGGGACCATTTGTAGTTGGTGCAGAAGACAGAGAGAGTACCCTGTGGTCAATATAGTTAAAGGAGAAATAAGGAAACTTAAAAATGGAGTTGCATTTTGAATGGTCAAAAGAATATCATAATTAAATGTAATGTAGTGCCAATTATGGATAACTTATGAATGGATTGAAACAAATCTTTTTTGACTTGGTAAAAAAATTGTAAAAGAACTGATTAAGCATCAGCACTTTAATTTAGCATATTTACATGTGTTTTAAAGTTTAGCTTTTCAATGGAATTGCTGTTTCATGCTTGTGATTTGGTTGAACTTTAAGGTGCATCCTCTGACTGGGCATCATTGCCACCTGTACCTTAGTTACAGGATGATTTGAAACATAGAACTTAGTCTTATCTTAGTTTGATATGCATCACCCTGTTTTTGGGCCTGTTTGCAGGTATCGGATACAGAGTGATAGAAAAGTTGCTGTATGTAGTGTACATCCATCTGAGCTTGCTACACTGCAGTGTATAGGTTGTGTTAAGGCCAAAATACCTGTTGCCAAAAGTTACCATTGCTCTCCCAAGTGCTTCTCTGATGCATGGCAGCATCATCGTGTTCTACATGATCGAGCTGCAAGTGCTGTAAATGAAAATGGAAATGAGGAGGAAGAGTTGTTTGGGCGTTATAATAGCTCAGGATCTGGAGTTCTTAATACTAGTTTATCCGGTTCTGCATCAAGTGCTAGCTTGACAAATGGTTCCACGCCTTTGTATCCTGCAGCGGTGACACAGAGGAGTGGTGAAACTTGGTTTGAGGTTGGGCGTTCCAAAATATATACACCATCAGCTGATGATATTGGCCATGTTCTCAAATTTGAATGCGTTGTGGTAGATGCAGAAACTAAATTACCTGTAGGACATCCAAACACACTACTAACTTCCCGTGTCATTCCAGCCCCCTCGCCAACTCCACGTCGTTTGATCCCAGTTAGTGGACTTGATGCAATGGTGCCTTTAGATTTGGATGGTCGTATATCATCAACTGGAACCTTTACTGTGCTCTCATACAACATTTTATCTGATGTGTATGCTACAAATGACACATACAGTTATTGTCCTTCATGGGCTCTTTCTTGGCCATATCGTCGACAGAACTTACTGAGGGAAATAGTTGGCTATCGTGCAGACATTGTTTGTCTTCAGGAGGTAAGACAGGAAATGAATATCAATTTCATTTATCAGTCAGGATAGTGAGTGGAAATTTTAAAGTTGATTTTTTTCCGTTGAAGTTCTTAATCTCGTCAGAAAATGCAATTGAAAATGATAGACACGGGGATAGATGATTGGACTTCTTTCATTCTTTTCTTTTTGGCTGCCTTGCTATTGCTTTTGTTTCTTTAGGTTTGGCTAAGTAAAATAGTCAGACTCTAACTGGATTACTTATTCTAGCAATGTTCTAGATGAAAAAGACTGATTATGTTTCTTCAAAGACCTTATATGAAAACTATTTGTTAGTGAGCTCACTATAATCTATGATGCACATGACAAGATTTATGGTAGCTTCCTGGAAAATTGAGTCTTGCATAGCTAATTCTTTGTTTAATGGTTATATTCATCAATGGTGAAGGGAGATAATCTTCTGCCTATTCAGGGAATCTTAAACAATTTTTTCCCCTGCTTTCAGGTACAAAGTGATCATTATGAGGAATTTTTTGCCCCTGAGCTGGACAAGCATGGTTATCAAGCCCTATATAAGAGAAAAACTAATGAGGTTGTTAAACTACTCCTTGTTATCGTTGCAATTCACGCATCAAGTTCAATATTCATAATTAATGCTTAGTCTTGTTATTAATTGCAGGTCTATGCTGGAAATACCCATACAATTGATGGTTGTGCAACATTTTTCCGCAGAGATAGATTTTCACATGTTAAAAAATATGAGGTTTGAAAGTCCTTTGGAGGTGGGGGTATGTTTTTGTGTAGTTTTTCTTTGTATTTTTTTTCATGCATCAAAGGGTCACTTGTTTGCAGGTTGAATTTAATAAGGCTGCTCAGTCTTTGACTGATGCGCTGGTTCCAAGTGCTCAAAGAAAAACTGCTCTAAATCGATTAGTTAAGGTTAGTGTATTGCAGTTGATTTTGTTGGAGTTTTGCAGGTGCACGAGGAACTTTTTCCATTTTATGTTGGCCTAGTTATCTCATGTAAATTCTTTTATACTTGTAGGATAATGTTGCATTAATAGTTGTTCTGGATGCAAAATTTAGTAATCAAGGAGCTGATAATCCTGGGAAGCGGCAGCTACTTTGTGTTGTAAGTGATCTTGTACTTATTATTGTGTCAAATAGTGATGCTATTTTGGTCCTCATAAAGAGGTTGTTCCAGCAGTCGTGCCTTGTTCTCTTTAAAAAATATTTTTTTTCTTTATGCTAAATAGTATGGCGTCTATCATAATTTGCTCATGAGGTCTCTAATTAATGGTGCGGATATGATACTGTCTCTTATTAAATGTCTCTGCTGTATTTTTTCACCTTTTAAATTTCCTTGAGGTTGGTGCAAAACATAAGATAGTTGCTCCAATTTTTATGGGTGAATAACTTCATGGTTGTAATTGCTTTTGGATTCCTTTTATCTTGCAATACAGGCAAATACACATATAAATGTTCACCAGGATTTAAAGGATGTCAAGCTTTGGCAGGTTCTTATTTATTTCTCCATTTTATGTGTAAATTTCTTTTGATTTGTGTTTGTAAACTTGATGATTGATTTGTGATTTCTGGTTTGTGAATTAGGTCCTTACTCTCTTGAAAGGATTGGAGAAAATAGCTGCTAGTGCTGACATTCCTATGTTGGTGTGTGGAGATTTCAATTCAGTTCCAGGAAGGTTGGTCTGCTGTTATGAAACAGTTTTATCACTTATAGAAGATGCGTTTGCCTTGTGCATGTTTGGTGCATTCAATAACTAAGGTTACTGTTGAACCTGGTTGCAGTGCTCCCCATTCTCTTCTTGCAATGGGTAAGGTGGATCCATTGCATCCGGATTTAGTAGTAGACCCTCTTGGAATCTTACGGCCTCACAACAAGCTTACACATCAGCTGCCGCTGGTAATATGTCCTCTGATAAGAGACTGGTCTCAGTATATAGCTTGCACTAAATTTCTTTCTGGAGATTTTAGGGAAATCAAAATGCTGGTAACTTTTGGCTAATATTTTATATGTGAAAAAGAAGGCCAAGAGGAAGGCTTGTCTCTTGTTTCTGGGGTGGTGGGATTTAGGCAAGTTTCGTAATGTCTGCTCTGCTTGTTGTGGGCTGTGCTGGTAGTGATATAATTAATATTGCAGGTCAGTGCATACTCATCTTTTGCAAGAGTGGGCGTTGGTCTTGGTTCAGATCAGCAGAGGAGGAGAATGGACACTACAACAAATGAACCCTTATTTACGAATTGCACTAGAGACTTTATTGGTGCCCTAGATTATATATTTTACACAGGTTAACTTCTTTGCAACACATATTCTTTCTTATCTTTTTCCGTGCTGTTGACTCCCATCCTAATTTGGTCATGCTATTTGAAGTTTGATCCTTGTTTGATGCAAAGCTTAGTAAAATGGGATTCACAGTTGTTTTTTTTTCTCTCAGCGGACTCTTTAATGGTGGAGTCTTTGTTGGAACTATTGGATGAGGAAAGCTTGAGGAAAGACACAGCCCTTCCTTCTCCAGAGTGGTCTTCAGATCATATAGCACTTCTTGCTGAATTTCGTTGCAAGAATAGACCAAGACGTTGACACTACAGGTAGCAAATATGAGTTTTGTTGCTGAATTTCTTTCTACCTATTTTTATGGATTTTTCTCTTCCATGGTTTTTGGTTTTTTTCATGCAATATGGATGTCAGTTTGTGGTTCCTTGAGACCTATCCTATTATTAGAATCTGCGGTGTGTGTTTTATGGAAGGGCTTGGCAGAAATAGTTGCCTTAAATTGGTGTATCTAAGTGAGTAGTCATCAACTGCCTTTTTGCTAAATTCAAGGAGAGTGCTCAGTCCCAGCTTGAGCCTTTGGGACATCACTCTGTTGCTGAATTTATTAAAAGAAGTTTCTCATGAAGAGGAAATGCCTTTGTTTACATCCTCAATACTTTTTGGGCGCTCGGGCATGGTTATTTTTCCTAACAGATGTAATAAAAGATATGTCAAGGACTATCTAGTCCTGGACTTGCAACTCCCAGCTCATGGTCAAAAGCTATGCAAATCAAACATGTGGCGGTTTACTTTCCATGCTAGCTGGGTGACCCTTAAGAGAATTGGTGGTGGTTCAAAATTAAGTGTTAGACTGTTTGAAAATTGGAGCCTTTATTTTAGCCACAACCTTTGTGATATGTAGTGCTTGATTGAAAGAATTTCTAATAATCGCAATGTGGTCAGTATAGGGGTTTTGTATTTTGAAAAACTTTGTTAAAATGCGTTTCTTTTCTGCTGGTCCTAGAATGAGAATTTAAATGCACCTTCTCTTCTGTGTGTGTATGTGTGTTTTGCTATTGTTTTGAATGATGGTTAAATGATTGATTAGTTGCTGTTGATGTGGACAGGATTAGAGATCCCAAGGCAATGACCTGCAGATATGGATCGATTTAAGCTATTGTAAGAATCGTAGATCATGGTTAATATGCTCTATTCTAGGTGTCTCCTAGCTAATGGGGATCCTTGCTATGATCTGCTTTGTATCATGTGACCTTTGTCTCATAGAAAAGTTATGCCTCGTTCAATTGCTTTTTTCGTTGCTAATAGAATGCCCTGTGGCATAGGCTGTCATTATCCTGTACTTACAAGTTCCAGGCAAAGCGAGTGGTTAGTGGCATGCTATTGCATGTGCTCCCTTAGTTTTTTGGGTTTAATGATCGTTTTGTCACAGTTCCTTCTTTTTCTCTGGTTTCTGAAAGGAATAAAATTCGCCAAGTTTTCAGCTTTTGTTTCTGACCACACGGACTACATGACAAGTTTTCAGCTTCAGGAGTAGAAAGATTTGGGGCATCCTACTGTTCTCCTTGAGGTATTCATTAGATGGAGTCACCGGCCGGACACCTTAACTGGAAAAAACGCACTGATGAAGTGCCTGAGTCCTTGATGAGCTCGGTAATCACCGTTTCTTCAAGGAAAAAAGAATGTGGTTATGTAACCAGTCAGTGGAGAATTGAGGAAATTTGAAGGATAATATAGAATGTTCATAACTCGCAGCTGTAAAACAGAAGGTATCCTTAAAAGGAATGAAATTCCGTGAGTACCACTAAAAGGAGAGAACTGTTTGGTTCTTAAAAAAAAATACATTTATAGATAATATATAGTTATTATGCAAGAACTTTATTACTTTGAATAATATGTGATGGTAGAAGAACATGTTAAAGATCTCTTAAAACTATTAAGAACATAATATATATAATGATATACGTAGAAGCTCAACGGATACAGCCCTTAAAATATAATGATAAATGAGCTACTTATCTCATTTAAAGTAAGGGGTATTTTTGATATCGAGATGCATCATGTACAAATAAGGTAAATCATATATAAGTTTTGGATGAAAAAATAAAATAAAATGAAATATTAAAAAAATCCTTTAATAAATTAAATTGAGAAAATTAAAGATATAAATTCAAATGGATAATTGCTCCGTTTTGTACGGACAAATTGAGCCATTTCTTCCCGATTAAAGTTTGCCTCCTGAAGTTTTAGTTTTAGTTGAAAATTAGTTTATTAGCAGGTGATTTGCTGTTGGTTGAGTCAAAAAAAAATTTGAAATTGAAAAAAGAATTTGATTTTTTTGAAATTGAAAAAAGAAGAAAAATCAAGGTTATAAAAAATTATTTAGTATTATTATTAAAACTGATTAAATGAATTAGTCTTGAAACCTCCTGAACTAATTCCTAGCATAGCTGAGATTTAAAATTAATCCATGCGAGATTTGCATTAGCGTGATTTAATTGATTTGATGAGTTCTAAAAAATATTAGATGATTGGTAAAAATCATGATTTGATTTTAATTTTATTTTCAAAATAATATCTTTTTATGTTTTTGAATATTAGAGACAGTGACATATTAGATCGATGCCAAATTCGAAGCCAGGATCATGAATTTCATTGGGTTTAACAATTTTATTTTTTTAAACTAGTTTTTACTTGATATGATATAAAAAATAAACTCTCATAAAATTGAGTACCAATCAAATACTAGGATATTTATTTAAAATTATCATAACCTCATAGAAAATAAATTAAAATAAATTATGAAGATCAATTCAAAATCAATAAAAATATTGAAGGATAAATTTGAAAAAAAAAGAGCCATAAAGGATTCAACAGGAAGAAAAAAAAATTGAAATATGAAATTTAAAAAAAAAAGAAAAAAGAGGATCTGACTCATTGGGTCAACCTTGAAACCTCATAACTTAGCTCCTTGTCTAATCCGAGTTTAAAATTAATCTATGTGAAAGTTGCTTCAATATGTCCTAATTGACTTGGTGGTTCGAAAGACAACCTATATGATAGATAAAAACTCAATCAAAAGAAAAAAAATTTGAAAGAAATAAGAGAAAGGTTTCAAAAAATTCATTGTTTATATGAATAATAAAAGAGTTGAGTTTCCCTCAGTTTTAGTTTTTAGTTAACTTTTCTCCTGGTACTATCTTTCAAGTATCATATTATTTGTTTTTTTTTTGAAATTGTTGACCAATTAAAAACAAAAAGAAATATAGAATGATGAAACTTAAAAAAACACAAAAATTAATTGAAAAGAATAACATATGGAATTTAAATATTTTTTTTAAAGCATGCTAGTTCCTCTACCATGCTCATTTCCAAGTTCTTTTTTGTTAACTTTTCTCTTGGTATTATTTTATAAGTATTACTCGATTTTTTTGCCTCTGCTATCGTGCAGGTCGTGCCATTTTTTTTTATGTAAAAAAGATGTCAAAATGATGTTAGCTTGAGCAAATCAGGTTAACTTAATGAACATGTACGATATAAAATTAAGATATCCTATAGAATAAAGCAAAAAAAAAAAAAATCACAAAACTCAAGACCCAATAACTTGTTCTCAAAGGATGAAAAGAAAAAAATGTAATGTCAGGGAAAACAAAGCTAGTCAACCAATCTTCATTATAAATTTTGATATTTTTTTAAAAATAACCTAGAAAAAAAAATCAAATTTAAATAAAAACCATTGAAAATTAACTTGAGTCACCTTGGGTTAACCAAATCGCCAGCCAAGATCATCCCATAGAAAGAAAAGGCATTAAAAAAATAAGAAAGCTTAAGACTCAATATTTTAATGTCAAAGAATGAAACTGAAAAACAAACATTGAAAAAAAATAAAAACCTAAAATAGAAGTAATTTAAAGAATGAGGACCAAATGTAAATAAAAAAATAAAATAAAAAGTTAAGGACAAAATTAAATTTTTTTTACAAAAAGGACAAGAAAAAGAAATTAAAAGAATGAGGACCAAAATTGGATAAAAAACTAAGTAAAATCAAATGTTGAGGGATAAAATTAGAAAAAAATAAAAATATAAAAGGTTAAAAAAGAGCAATTAAAAGCATGAGGACCAAAATAAATAAAATAAAATACCAAGGGAAAAAATTGAAAAAAATGAACAAATCCAAAAAAATAAAAATAAAAAACAGCAATCAAAAGGATGATTAACATATTTAATATAAAAATTAAATAAAACTAAATGAAAAAAAAATGAAATTAAAAAAACAAATACGAAGGATGATTTTGAAATGAATAGTGAAGTTAGAAAATCAATTAAATGCGTAATTAAAGGAGAAAGTTTAAATTGAGAGTAAAAAAAGCCTAAAAATGAAGAATTAAAGAACTAAGGACTGAAATGAAAGCGATGAAAAAAATAAAAGATATTATGGCAAAATTGATAGCAATTAAGAGATAAAAGGTGAAAATTAGTGGGAAATAAATGGACCAAGTATTGAACTGTAAAAGGCACTGGAATGAGATTATAAAATTTGAAGTTCAGGTGAAAACCTAATTTCAATTAAGAAAAAAAAAACGACATTATTTTCTATTAAATGAAATGGTGCATTTTGTTTAAATTGAGGAATAACACAATTTGAACATTCAAGGAAAACGACACCGTTTTATTCCTTACGCTGGAAATTTCCTGGGCAGCAGAAACAACTGACTCTCGTGTCATCTTCAAGTTTAATTTTGATACAAATTGATTTTATTGACCACTCAAAAGCACAAGAAACATGGGCTTCAGCATGCAAACTGCAATTATGACTTAAAATATCATGATTTAATTCTTCAAATCCACTTCAGATCTCGAGCCAAAGACACTCAATCCACATCTTTTCCATATCATAAACCTAATTTTTCATTCCTTGTACAAGATCCAGCTTTCAACCTTGATTCTCTCCCCCCAAATCCAAGAAAAATACAGTAATTATTGGCCTTAAATGAAAGAATATTACCTTCCTTTGTGCCTAATCTTTCAACCTTTCAGAAAGCAGTGACAAAGGGTTAGGTAAAATTCACTCTCCCATATCTATAACATATACCATATATAGTTATTGGCCTCAAATAATAGAACATTTCACGTTTTAAGAATTTGATTTTTTTTTTGTCAAAGCATAAAAATTAGAATTTTTATTTCATGTTAGCTTTTGAATAAAAATGTTATTGTTTATTTTTTTTAAAATACTTATACATGTATATTTGGATTTAATAACAAGTTTATTATATCAATTAAAATTTAAATAAAATTAAAAAGCCTATTGAACTGACATATATAAGTTTTAAAAGCTCAATTATCATCATCAGTACAGGTCCAAAATTCAATTATCATAATCAAAATGGGTCAATATCTATTTTTGACAATTTTGACATAACTTCCTTTTTAAACGATATATGTCATTTTCGACACCTTTTTATAGGACCAATGTCAAATTTGTTTTTTAAAAATAACTAAATTTTTGGAACGTCCTTTTTCTATTACGCATAACTAATCCTTTATCTGAATTTTTGGAACTAGTGAACATTTTAGGATTCTTAGTTTCCTAATTTTCTATGATATATATATCTACCTCTGCCACGACATCCACCGAGGTGCGACAATAAGAATTAATGGATCTTGAAAAAACATTATGTATCATGTATTTATTAGTTTAGTAAATAAACTAGTAGTGGACTCGTTATATGTTGGAAGCTTGATTTGTTTTCTTATGACTTAGGTCATAAAACTGACTAGATCAAATAAGTTAATTTTATTTTAATTTAGTGATAAAAAATAGACAACAATAACAGATGGACAAATTAAATAATAACGCACACAATAACCTAGAAAAAAAAATATTTTCCAAACAAGAATAAACGATGTAGCTCAATTCTCAATACATTAAATATGAAAGGATGAAGTTCAATAAAAAAAGCACCTAAAAAAATTAGGCTGAGTCAACCTGAGTTAGCATGAAAAATCTATAAACCTTTTAATTAGGGTTGAGCCGACTCAAGTTATCTTATCAAAATCATGGTCCAGGTCATAAGAAGGGGATAACTTGATATAAAAGAAAACAAAAAAAAATTAAAAAGTATTTTTTATCTTAAAATAAAATTAATGTCAACTCGTGTTAACTTTTGAAACGCATGACCTAGATCATTGGATTGAAAGTGCCCTGCTTGGAAAGTTATGAAACTTAATTCATAATAAATTAAATTTTAAAGAATGAAATTGAAAAAAAAAAAAGAATTTCAATTATACAAAAGGATTACAAACAAAGCATAACAATCGAAAGAATAGGATTATAATTGAAATATGAAATACAAATAATTTTTTGACTGAATGTAGAGATTGAAAAGAAAATAAATTTAACTAAAGGCTCAAAAAGAAAAAAAATCAAAAGAATAAGGACCATATTGAAAAAAAAACATATCACAAATTGGGATTGAAAGATGAAGTTAAAAAAAAAATCAAATTTTTACAATAGTGCCAAAAATAAAAATTATAAATCAAGTGAAGAAGGACCAAAATGAAAATCCTTTTAAATCAGAGGACAATGGCCAACATGAATTTTAAAGAAATGAGAGAGAAAAGAGGGGAAAAAAAAATGTTGACGACGAAAAACCATGTCACCATCGACTACATGCACTGCTAAAAAAGGAGGAAACAAAGACATTTCCAATAACATGTAGTAGGGGTATTTGGCTATTGGAAGGCAGCATAAGCATTGCTTGAAAGGCGCGAACACCTCTCACTAGATAACACGGGCCAACCATGTTTTGTTTTTTTTTTTCTTTTTTTTAAATATTTATAAAATTATCAAAGTGTGCCATTGTTGACCTGAAAATAATGAAAAAAAAAAAAACATGGTCAAAATATGATATATTCCTTTAAGGCCAATTTTAATTTTTTAACTTCTAATGGTATTTTGATCATTTTATTGTGCTTTTTTTTTATTTAATTTTTTTATATTTGTAAAAAATACTAAATTACATTTAAGCTAATCTGATAATAATAAAAAATATTGTGAAAATATAAAAAAACCTTGGAAACTAATCTTAAAATATTTCCTTTTAAAGGCATTTTGGATGTTTCACTATGCTTTTCACTATCAGAAAATTGATAAATACAAAAAAAAATACAGAGGAAATTACAGTGAAAAAAATAATTAAAACAAAGCAAAAAAAGATGATGTGTCATTTATACCAACAGAATTACCGATAAAATTTATTCCATCAGTAAAATCATTGGTAAATTGTGAATATTGCTTATCATGTGAATTACAAAGAAAATTACTAGCGAAAAATTTTATTGGTATTCCAACTGCACTATTAATTCATGTTCTTCACAGATAAAATCACCGACGGATTGAAAAGTCGTTGGTGTTATTTGATGGTTTTTTTTTAAATTTTTGATTAAATTAAAAATTTAAATTAAATATTACAGATGGAATCACAAGCGGATTGAAAAGTTATTAGTGATATTTGATAGTTTCTGAAAATTTTTATTGAATTGAAAATTTAAATTAAATATTACAGACAGAATCACCAACATTATAATTAAAGATATTAATATTTAATTATTCATTGGTAAAACCGTTAATAAAACGCTCAATAAAAAGTTTAGAATCCCTAATTTAATAAGAGATAGGGCTCCTTTGTTCTTCTTCGTTTTCTTCTTCAATCTTTCTCAAGTGTAAAAAACATCAATATCTATTTCTTTCTCTTCTCTCTTCTCCTGAACCTTTTCTGTTCTCCTTCATGTTCAAGTAAGTCTTCTCCTGAACTTTTTCTGTTCTCCTTCATGTTCAAGTAAGAATTCTTCTCTGTTCTTCTTTTTTCTTCTCATTTTTTTTAATTAATATACTTTACAAATTTGTTTTTTTCTTCTTCTCTTCTTAGCTTCACTTACAACCACATTAAGGTAATATTGTTTTTCACTATATATATATATATATATATATATATTTATTTTTAATTGTTTTTGTGCTTAATAATTGTATGAATATTGTTGTAGAATATGTTTTTTATATGAGATCAATTTTTAGTTGCTTTATTTATAGGGTTTTTAAATTTTTAGCATTCGCAACTTCATTTTTTTTCATATAAATGTTTTTAGTTGAATTTATTTTTTCATGTTATTTATTTTTTGTAAATTTATTTAAGTTGATTTTGTTCTTTTTTCGAAGCGTTTTGAATATTACAGAGTGTTGATTTTATATTAATTTAATTATTTTATAGTTTTGTAATATATATATATATATATATTAATATGTTTAAATAATTATCGATATATAAAATTACATTCGATATTTTTCCAATGAAAATATCAATACAATGAAGCGGATAATTTTTTTTGAGTGCCTTTTCTGTCAATAAATCCATTAGTAATAATATTTTTTTTATCAACAGATTTATCGATAAACATAAAATTACAAACAAAAGATTTATCAATAGAGGATTTTTATAATTGATTTCATTGATAAATTAATTATCAATTGAATGATAGTGTAAATATCAACAGAAAATTCCATCAATAAATATAAAGATTATGATAGTATTTGAAATGAAAAAAAAAATATTTGTCATCAATCAATTTAGTAATGATTAATACACCTCGTTAATTGACATCATTACCTCCAATAACTAGTTTAATATTTTTAGGAGTGAAGGGAAATGATGTCATCATATTATTCCAGTGAACAATGAACAATGCAGATGAGTGTGTGTGTATAATGTTTTCCCAAGACTGGTTAAGTTTCGTTTTCGAGTTAATTAGTTAATCAAATCTACTTAATAGTTTCTCTTGTTACATTGGTCATGTGATTCTTCTTAGTCATATAAAAGTATTTTAAATTTTTTCATTTCCGGAAGTTCACCCCAAATTTAGATACTGCGGAAGTTCACCCAAAATCTGGTAAATATATGGATATTATGATAGATATAGAAAAATATGGGTTTTAATTACAGAAAAAAAATAAAAAATCAGCAACACCTATGCCACCTTTCTTTTGCCTTGCATTTTTTATTATTGAATGCACGTTATGAATCCTCATTCTAACCCTATATAAATCCCTTTCCAACGCGGTGTGTTCACACTTTCTTGATCAAGAACATAAGGACTTCTAGTGTCTAGAACCTTGCTTATGATGGCTAAGATTTCTTTCACCCTTTTCTTCATCCTTGCCCTTATTTTCTCAGGTGTGTTCAGTCATCCTTTATAATTGTATATATTTTCTAGGAAATTCTAGGGTAAACCATATTTTTTCTCTTATGGATTTGTCAATACTACCAATATAATTTAAGATTCCACAGTTATATCTTATTGCCCTTATAAAGTTTTTCTTTCTTTCCGGGACATATAGAGAACTAATTGAAATTAAAAATAGTGTTTTTTTTTTGCTTATAAATGAAAGAACTTTTACGAATCAAACCAGCTCAAACAGGACAAACTGTCCAGAAAGAGAAAGGAACAAAAAAGATTGGGTGAGGGGTTTGTTTGCAGATCTCTTTTGATAAACGCAAATCGGCTCATATTTCATAACCCTAGGATTTACTTTTCCAAATAACTTCAGAGTAGTATTCCTGCCAATAGAGAATTAATGTAATCATTCGTGGGGCTGATGTATTTCTTGCAGTTACAACAATGGCGCCTCCTGTGAGTGCAACAGTGGTGACTGGAAAGGAGACAGAACAGAGAAGATGTGAAGAGATTCTGTATAGAAAAGGTTGCACACTCCTTGAATGCGGCAAGAAGTGCTACGAGAAGTACATGAACAAGGGGGGAAATGGGAAATGCATTTCCAATGCTGAGATGACTCGATATGCTTGCTATTGCTTCTGGAACTGCTAACTGTTAATCTAACAAGTTCTACGTTTTCACTGAAACGAATAATGTACTCATGATAGGTAGCCCTAAAGCACCAAACCTGTGTTGTCAACTGAATTGCTTCCTACGTGTGTTTCCTTTTTCTTGAAAATGCTTCTTTAAAATCTTATTATTTCTAGAGATTAAATCTCAATATATTTATTATCTAAGATATGCATCAAATAATTATATATAAACATGGCCGTAAAAAGTATAACATATATATATATGTGTGTGTGTGTGTACAAGTCCCGTCTAAATATCCCTTTCCATCATGAGCGGCCAAAAATTACAAGTCCCGTCAAAATCTCCCTTTCCATCATGAGCGGCCAAAAATTAATATAAGGGACTGTTTGTTTGTGAGAGGAACTGCCATATTGTAGGCAGCTCTTGTGCAGAGACATTATTTGTTCTACAGTATTCAAATAATGTTGGAGAGATTGAGCATTAACTTTGCAATATCCAGATTGGAGAGATGGACGACCAGAAATGACTTAATTTCCTATGCTGTGCATGCAAGACGACGAGGACGAGGACGAGGACGATAATAATAATAATAATAATAATAATAACAATGCTGAACATAACTCATGATAAAATAATGTTTAGGTAGCGTTTTGTACATGGTCAAAAATTAAGAGTAAATTATCTCGAGAGCAGTTATTAAGGGTGTAAATATTAGTTCTTAAGATTAAAGGGTTAAATCTCAGTGAAGAAAAATTATTAATAATAGTTATTGAGAGAGATATTAAATAATTTGATGTGTTTTGAGAAAAAAAAGAGGAGAGAGACCAATAATAACAATAAATGCTAAAATAAAATTACATCAAACGTATTTCAATTTTCTAAGGATAAAATTTAACCATTATTAACCGGCCCCCTAACAAACACCCTTTCAATTTAAATGTTGGTTAATTAGCTCGTGCATATCATCACCATATTTACAAATTTTTTCTTAAAATGTGACCTTACTATTAAGACCTTTTTTATTTATTTAGATCCCCTCTGCTTTGAGTTTTTATATTTAGAGTGTATTTATTTTTGAAGTGAAGTGAGGTGTGTTTAGGTTTTTTTAATTAAACTTGTAAAAAAAACAACAAGAAACATATATTTTAAACTTTTAGTTAGGTGTAATTTATGTTTTAAAAAGAGTATCTAAAAAAACTTAAACTCATCTCACCATGCCTGAAAAAACAAATACATCCTTAATTAAACCTTTTTATCCAATCTACAAGGTTAAGTGTTGAGATGGTTAATTTATGGGCAGCACTAGTTAGTAAATGTATATTAAAACTATAGATATTAAACCTCAACCGATACATGACTCGGCCCAAAAACAAGATATGAGTTGGATAAGTTATTTTAGGTAAATCCAAATCAATCTAAAAAAAATATTATTTCAAGATTTTTAATTTAAAAATAATAAATTAGATTGTGGGTTAATTAGATGAATTAACTAGGTTTGACCAGCTACATCCTTTTAATTGAACACAAAACTCAGGCCATGTCTTGAGTAAATATGATCATTTGATTGACTTGCCAGATCCTGTTCAGTTTTACAATAATGATTAAGGCTATATATATATATATGTTCTTCACAATTTCTATAACAAAGAGGGAAAAACATAATAAAAAAGTAACTATACATGCACAAATATGCGATATGTATTTATAATGTTTAACTAAAATTTATATGCAAGATTAATTTACTATTTTAATTCAAGTGTTATGTATTTATAATGCTGAACATTAACAAATAAGTTGTTTACCATCTCATTCATGATCAGTTAACAATAACATAATGAATTCATATAAAAATAATTGGACAAGTTATGACGTGTTTAAATTTATTATTATTTGATTGGTTGTTAATCTGGCCTATAAAATAGTTAGATATTTATTTAGAGTTAACAATAACATAATGGATTCATATAAAAATAACTGGACAAGTTATGACATGTTTAAATTTATCATTATTTAATTGGTTGTTAATCCGGCCTATAAAATAGTTAGATATTTATTTATTATTTATATAATTTTAGCCCAATGGGTTAGTTAACTCATGGTTTAGGCCAGTTAAAAATATATGTAATACAACAAATAAAAAAATAGAAACAACATAATAAAAGACATGCATATTTATCCACTAATTTCATCACGCAATAATCTACATTCAATAATAGGAATTGATAATGGATTTTTTAATCATGGGTTGAGTCCTCGAATATATATATATATATATATATATATATATATAAAAGTCATTATAATTTTATAGCATCTAGAATTCCTACCTAAACATTTATCAGTTTGGTTAATAGCATCACAACTAAACATTTACGAAGGTACTATATGTGAAATCGAGTTGAACCCCTCCAATTGCATTCTCAAGGCTTGTTATGCAGAGTGCTTGGAAAAATTCAATAGCCATGGGCAATGGGCACACATGGAGCCTAAGCTTCATAGTGTTCGCTTCTATTATTGCCCTTGATGTATCTTGTTTCTTCTTTAATTTGGTTACATTTTATGAGAGAGAGGGGGACAGAGGGGGAGACATGATTAAAAGAGACAAATCACATGACAGCCACGACTTGATTTAACCCAAGTCATTCTGCAGACTGTCTTCCGAACCAATTATTGTTGATTTGTGTAAGAAAACACCTAGAGACGGCAGTGAATGATAGGAAGAGCAAAATCAAAAAACATTTCGCTGATTTTGTACCAAAATACTGCATCCCTTTACATATGAGTGAAGACTTATCTTATGCCACCATGATGATGCCCTAGATCTAAATGTGTATTATGTACGTGCCTGAATACAAACTCCGGCGTTGTGACACAGCAGTATGGGAATGTATTACGTTGGAGGTTGCTTGCAATAATATGTGCAAGAACAGTTGGTATTCCTACACTCTCCTACCCCTAGAGGTTCCTGGGAACACTCCTGGTTACATTTCTGCAAGTCACATCTGTTCATGCTTAGCAGCTTGTGGCACGTGTGCTCTGGAATCCTCGCCGCATTGGCCCCATGGATTGCCCTGGCATGGCTAAACTCAGCTGCCAATATGAAAAGAAAAAAAATTGAGTGGAGCAAAGAAGCATGAATGCCATACCTCCCAAATGCCATAGGTCCAGCAGCTTATGGCATGTTAACATGATTTGTTGATTTTAACATCTATTTCTGCTTTTATTGGTAATCTGCCAAACTCACACACAAGGTAATGGTAGAACATACGTGAAATGATTAATTATTTGCTGGGTGATAAGAGAATAACCTGAGACTAGCAGGAGCAGAAGAGAGAAGAGTGCATAGGATATCCTCATCTTTCAGCATCAGCTTCAGCTTGATCTTGTAGACTCAGCTTCTTCTGGGTTGGAAGAGAGGGGGGTCCTCAAGATGTCTTGATTGTATGGTAAGATTCTTTCAACATGAATAAAGGGTTCAAATCATTTCAAATCACTAGCTAGTGAATATTTTCTTCGGGAGAATAATGTCTTAGATCCCCAGGTCACTTCTGTAGTGCTCGTGACAGGCTTGCTGTAAAGCACATATTCTTTTCCTTGACGAGACTGTCTTTTTTTATCTTTTTCAGAGAGAGAGAGAGAGAGAGAGAGGGAGCTTCTTAAGATGACAACAAATAACAACAGGGGCAAGCATGCCACGGATACTGAGATGTGCAACAAATAACAACAGAGGCAAGCATGCCACGGATACTGAGATGTGTCAAAAGAACTACAATTAACTCGCAGACTGCTGCTTATTATGTAACAATTTTATGCATTCCTAATTTCTAATTCGCAGATTTTCTTTGACATGGATAATTTTTTTGCAAATGAATTTCGATTTACTGGCACAAACTACTACTGGAATTTTGCCAGCTTAAAAACGACAAAAGGGGACTGCCATGCCTCTCCTCTATCCAGTTTTGCGTGATACATTAAAAATAGTTGCCACCAAGTCCCAACGCCCGGTGAAGGCCAAAACAAAAGAAAACAAAGCAAGAGCAAATGTATGGCCGAAAAACTAGCTGTGAACATTAATCATACATTAACGCATAAGGAGCTTTAGAAACAAAAATCCTTGACCCGTCAGTTTAATATTAGGAATGCAGTGCAATCCACTTTTCATTAAAAAAAATAATTTTTATAATATATTTTCAGTTATTTTGATATACTAATATAAAAAATAACTTTTTAAAAATAAAAAATTATTTTTTAAATACATTTCTAAAATAAAAAACAAGTAAATGTCGACAGTATGCCAAGAACTTGCCTATCAGCTGTCGACAGTAAAATAACAAGTTGATGTCGCGAAGGCTAAGAAAAAAGTGGGTGGTTTACCATTCAGTACTTGAATTATCAGGAATATTTTGAAAAGGCAACCGATGCTTCTTCAACACAGGCCACCCTAACGAGCAGGAAAATGAAACGCAAAAGTGCAGGGAAAACATTTAATTCGAAAACTACTTTAAATGAATTCCAAGTTCCCACAAGTATATTATAATCTTGCTGATCTCTAACAGTGAAATGTAAACTGAAACTGAAAATACCAATGACTCGCCCCAGTCCACAAAAATTGGAGACACAAACCAAACTGCACGACAAAAAGTTGAGAGGGGGCCTAGTAACCGCCCTTGAGATCATTAACAACATCATATGGAATGGGTGTAACAGTTTCCAATGTCGCACCTTCCACCATGAAACCAGGTTTCGGACCTTGTGGCTGCCTCTTTGTGCTGATAACCTCACCTCTGGCCTTAGCCTCTGCCTTCAGTTGATCATTCTTCTTCTTCCTGAGAAGAAATTCCTCAGTGCACCTTGAAGGCAGCAAATGCTCCACTCTTACATGGATCCTCTTCCTAATGATTCTGTTACCCACCTGTAAAAATGAAAGGGATTAACATGGAAGCCTTCCGTTGCTCAAATTATAGTAAACAGTAAAAAGCATCAATCACTAAAACAACACAAGCAACCATCTCAGAAACAAACAGGCAGGTCAATCCATTATGGTGATATGCGAAGCACAAAATATGAGGCTACGCTGAGCAATGGTGTGTAACAATGTCAGATGGAAATTCAGTAAAAACCTACTAAACAAAGATATAATCTTCACGCCGGTTTTCCATGAATACTTAAATAAGGCCGTCTACAGTTCAAGTTAAAAAGAGAACACCCATGTCATGCAACCAATGATACAGGGGCTCATTTGAATATTCAGCAGAAACAAATCAAAAGAAAACATTAGATAAAAAAAGGACCACGACGAACGGAAGGACCAACGACAACGAAGGAGGTGTGAGCTCGGTTTGGACCCATCTTTGATCCACCTTCATGGACAGGGAAGCGAAAGAGCATAGTCCACGTATGGTGGGCGTGGCAGGTTGGTTACCTCAATCCCATACAAAATGGCTAAATTAAACAGTTCAAAAGCTAAGCACAAGCAAAGATGTCTATGCAGTAATTAAACCAAACAAGTAAAACCAACCCAGCTAGTTACTTCAGCTTCAAAATTACTGGTTATGAAAATAAGCTCAAATCTTCAAACAAAGCAAAAAAGAAACCTTATAAGACAACCTCAAATTCATCAATAACAAAAACAAAATCACAAATAGATACCCTCACAGCATCTTTTATATATAAGAAACCCATGTCAACCACGAAGCAAACTGTCTACACATATCGAAGCTATAAGTAAAAGCCTATCATTTTCACACAAACAAATCACCAAATACATAAAGTGCACTAGAAAACTCTTACCAAAAACCCTAAGATACAGTCAAGGATATAAGGAGATTAATATACCTGCTTGTTGATCTCGACGCCGATGGCGCGTTTGGTGACATTCCAGACACGTCCAGTACGTCCATGGTAGAACTTGTGAGGCATACCCTTGTGGACAGCGCCGTTAACCTTGATGTCTACATTGTCTCCAATCTTGTAGGTTCTGAGGTAGGTTGTCAATGGAATGTAACCCTTCTTTCTGAAGGGACGAGCAAAGAGATCTCTTGTGCGAGACCGGAGACCGTGACCAGCCGGCATTTTGTGCTTGTGTTTGTGTTTGTGTTTGTGAGAGCGGGGGCTGGCGGAGGTAGAGTGCAAGGAAGGAACTAAAACCCTAGATAGCAATTTATAGGTGGTTTGGACTCCGGTTTGTGTTTGTTGTGGGTATTGGGTTTTTTGGGCCTGTATTTGGTTCGAGGTTTGTGATTGAGTTGGGTCTGATAATGCAGAAATGTGAGTGTTTCTCTTTGGACATGTGCGTGCTGAGTTTGATGGGATAAAGTGGCTTATAGCTCGGTATCAATGGTTATAGCAATTTCAATTTAAAGAATTTTTTCAATTAAATAGAATTTTGATGGGTTCAAAAAGTTAATAGGTTGATCAACTAAATCAAATGATTTAAGCTTAATTTTAATTTAATTTTTCTAAAATCCAGTCTAGATTAGGAATCGAGTTAATAAAATATTAGGTTTAAACCTCTAGACTTTTTGATAAGCAAATATAACTTAAGTAAATATGTTTTTTTTTTTAAATCAAAACTTCATATTAAAAAAAAAAGAATATTCTATTTTCTTATTAAGAAAAACCCATCTAAGGTGGAAACTTATGATCATGAAAACCGATATATACAATTATTAATGGCATCTTATGTCTTAATTGTCGAGAACCGAGCTTGAAATATGCGCTTACCATACAAGACAAGGTATGAAAATGGAAAATTCGTTTCACTACAGCTTATAGACCAACTAAAAGAGAATTCAGATATGATCCAATTAAGTGGTGCGCGCAAGCTGGCCTGGACACCCATGTTAATAAAAAAAAAAAAAGAGAATTCAGATGTTGTTTTTTTTTCTTTGAAAAAAAAAACTATAGGAGGTTTGATTTGGAGAATTCAGATGTTGTTTTTTTTCCTTTGAAAAAAAAAAACTATAGGAGGTTTGATTTGATATGATCCAATTAATTTTATAAGTTTTAAAACAAACTTTAAAAACATATTTTGACTCATTTTTTTCCAAAATAACATTTATTTTTAATATTAAAATAACAATATAATTAATTGACAAGAGTTAACCGGGTTAGCATGTTAAAATCATAACCTGGATTATGAAACTATAATAACTCTATAAAAAATAAATCAAAATAAATTATAGAACCTTATTTACAATCAACCCAATATTAAAAGATGAAATAAAATAAAATCAACTAAAAAAAGTGACTCAAGTTAACCTGTCAAACTTGTAACTTAGGTCATAAGACCAAGATAACCCCATAGAAAAAAATTGAAATAAATTATAAAGTCTAATTCTAATCAGCATAATATTAAATAATAAGATTGAAAAAAATCAATTAAAAAACAAACATAAAAAATAAATCAGGTTAATTCATCAAATTCATGACCTGAATCTTTAAACTAAGATAACCTCATAGAAAAAAAAAACAACAAAAACTTGATTTAACTCGGATTAACCTACCAAATTCACGATTCTGATTATGAAACTTAAATAAATAGAGAGAAAATTAAAAAAATATTAAAACTCAATCCTCAATCATCCTATCAAATCTATTATTAAACAATGAAATTAACAAAAATAATTAAAAACATGACAAAAAAATGAGTCAAGTTAACCTGGTTAATCCACTAAGCATTATATTTGAGTTATGATGCAAAAATAACCTAACAAAAAACAAACAAAAAAAAATCATGAAGAATAATTCTCAATCAAACATAATATTAAATAATAAAATTGAGAAAAAAAAAGTCAATTGGTTTAATCTGTCAAACTTGTGATTTGAGTTATGAGATAGGGACAATCCAATAAAAAATAAATCCAATATTGAAGGATCAATAACCCAGGTTATAAGACTGAGATAACCTCTTTGAAAGAAAATAAAAAAATAACTAAATTTAACTGGGGTTAAAATATCAAAACCTACAACCTTGATCACAAGATCAATATATTCCAATATAAAAAAAATTATGAAATTCAATTCTCAATCAATTCAATGTTGAATTATAAAATTAGAAAAAAAATTTAATAAAAAAAATATAAAAAACAACTTAACTCAACTTAGGTCAACTTGTCAAACACTATTCTTGGGTATTGAAGCCAAAATAACCTAAATTCAATATTAAGAGATAAATTAAAAAAATAATTAAGAAAAACAAAAAATCTTTACCAATTAGGTTAACTCGTCAAACTTATGATTTATGTCATGAGAGTGAAATAATCTAATAAAAAATTAATATTGAAGGATAAAATTATATAAAAAATTGATTGAAAAAAAATAAAAATAAAAATAAGAATAGAAAATAAATAATGCTATGTAATGAGAGAAACACATCGATAACCCTCCTTCAATTTTTTGGTTAATTAGAAAATTAAGCCAAATCAAAATTTATTAGAACAACTGCCAGTAACTATGGGGATGTTTAAGATTATGGTACAAGGTGATTTTCTATATATATATATATATATATATATGATATCATTATGGTAAAACCATAAAAAACACATAAAAATATTAAAATGTTTTCAAATAAAAATACTTTTAAAAAGCATCTAAAAATAAAAATAAAAATTGTATTAAACACCTTGGAACAACTTTGTGCCCAATTTTTTTTTCCTAAACGAGTTTATTAACATTAACATTAACAATTAATAAAAATAATAATTTAATATATTATGGACTACAATGCATTCCAATTTCTTTTAGTTGATAAAATTGTTTTATTAAAGAATTAATTCAACTTAAAAACTTAATAATTTATATGAGGTTTGAAGATATAATTTATAATATATCTCACAATGTCAAGTAAAAGTCTTTTGGGTTTGAAATTTACACAAACTCATATTACCTTATATTTATTTTTTATCAAATAAATAAAGTTTGCGGAATTCAAACTTGTGATCGTTTGATCATTAAGACTCTGATATCATATTAAAAAATTATTTTAACCTAAAAATTTAAACTTTTAAATAAAATTTCAAAATATAATTTATATTATTCTTAAATATATTTCTCATTCATATTTTTTTTTCCTCCACATGTCATATGTTTCAACTCCACTTTTTTTTTCTAAAAAAAAATCCACTAAATTTACATAAGAAAAAAAAGAGAGAGAAGGGCATAGAGAAGAAAACGTAATCTTCTCTTTCATTTCGTAGGAAAATAAGTTAAATTGAAATGATTACAGCTTTCAATCCAGCTCCCCCCCCACCAAAAAAAAAAAAAAAAAGGAAGGGAAGAGAGGGAAGCACCAAGAATGCAAAACAAGAGAGAGAGAGAGAGAGAGAGACCAAGCAGACAGAACAAAAAATGAGAGGAATCGAAGATTGCATGTACTATTTTGGTAAGGTGTTAGTAAAAAGGTAGAAATGCAAGCCACCAGTGGAGCTACAGTGACGGGTTCTTTTGCAAGGTCAACCTTTCCAATGAAAAGGTGTGGGGTCTTTGGTTTCCACGTCAAGTTAAGGTTAACTCAGTGAAGCCATGCAGGGCTTCTTCCCTTGAATGAACCTTGGTCACTGGCAAACCTCCCTTTTCTATCTCTGTGCCCATCCCTGAAACTGGAGGTTACTATAAAATCTTTTGTTCTCTTTTAATAAATTTGTGCTTTGTTAATATATTTTAGCTCTATTTGAAATGGTATCATAGAGTGTCTAGGTTTCAAGGGCTATCAATTTTCAGCTAGAATATTCCAGTTATTTATTTAGCTGTTTGGCTGGCTTTATATAACGAGAATGACAAATACAATGATATATAATATGATTCTAGGTTGAATCTTTAGGCGACGAGTGGTGAGACTGACTCTTTGTGAATAGAATTTCATGTCAGGATTGTCTAGCTGACAGAAGAAGCTTCAAGGATTATGGACTCAGTGAAGCTGATCCTGAAGGGCGTGAAATTATAAATAAGGAAAAGGATGAGAATATCCAAAGCCAAGCCCAGTTCTCTATGGTGTGGCATAAGGTTTTGGCTGTATATGGGTCCAGAAGGCTAGCATGTCATGCATTAGTTCTTTGTCCTGAATTTTGTAACTTCCTTTATGACCATCGAATGTTCAATCAACTTTTTGCGGAATTTTCTATGACAAAACAACACTAGAAAATTGTCATGGCAAGTATTTGGTGTTGAATCAGCTACTTTATGCCTCCATGGGATTGCTGAAGATGAGGAAATAATGCGGAATGCATTTAGATTGCAGGTGTGCTCAATATATTCTTTGCCACACACTGACTCAACATGTATGTCTACTTTGTCTATCACTTCTATTGTCTGCTATGAGAATTTATTTCTGTTGGCTAAGAAAGATGTACAGAAGCATCGAGTGTTTTATGCACTCTATATATGATGAACTTTCACGAATTCATCATTTATTCAATGCATGGTCATCTCATCAATTAAATGGATTTTGAACTTATGTGCTTGAACTTCATTAGTATTTGTTTTTAGCTAAGCCAATGCGGTTAAGTTATTTTTCATATTTGAAAACTTTTTGCTTCTTGTTTATTTTTCCTCGACTCCTCATATTCAACTTGCAGACCCACTGGTTTAATCATTTGATGCCAATTACAGGAAAGGACAAGGTTTGGTGCCTTTATGCCAACAAGAATGCAGCAACAATATCAGTGCAGGATGCTGTTTGTCAGAGAATTTTAACTGATCTAGAATGCATCGCAACCATGGTACTCTTCTCTCACAGTTGTAGTGCAATTGTTGTTTTCAGCAGATTCTAAAATACAAAATCATGGCGTTAAGTTTGAAACTCTTACACTAGGCAAGCCTACTGCTAACCTTTCATGGTGAGCAGAGGGGGCTATTTGTTTGGTTTGTTAGGAGGAATTTTGAAGATGCATTCGTGGGTTTTTCAAACACTTTACATTGTTCTAAAAGTTCTGTTATGATGGAAGTTATGATGAATCTTAAAAATCATGTGAAGGGAAAGAAAATGTGTTAAACTTTTAATGTCCGATCCTGTATAATGGTTATCTAAGGTTATATGCACTGTTTATTTTTCTTATATATATATATATATTATGATTTTATATTTTAAGTTAATTTATCAAATTTATGATACCAGTTACAAAATTAAAATAACCTTATTAAAATTAAATTAAAAAAATTATAGATTCAAATCCCTAATAAATCTAATGTGGAAAGGAATTGAAATTAAAAAATGAATTTGAGTTAACTTAAATTAACATGTGTAAAACCCATAACTCTAATAAGATAAAGATAATCTCATAGAAAAAATTAAAATAAATTATAAAATTTAATTTTCAATCAAATCAAAATTAAAGAATGAAATAAAAAAATTAATTAGATAAAAAAATCGAGTCAACTAAGTTAATTAACCTGTTAAACATTTGCAGTTTAAGTCATGAAACTAGAATAATTTTATAAAAAATAAATTAAAATAAATAATAAATAATACTCAATAAACCTACTAAAAAAACACACATGATTATAGTTTATAGTATTTTGCGATGAAGGGTGCAACAACCTTTTTTTTTTAGTTTTTTAGTTAATTAGGTTAGTTTGTGAGCTTTGAATTCTTTGTTTACAGGCTCTAGCTAGCTGTTCATGGTTGGTTTAAACTTTTTGTTCATATGGTTACAAAGGAATGTCGTTCAGTTGTCGATGAAGATTTTAGCAGAGTTGCAGCTTTTTTGTAAGGTGAATAGATGAAGATATCTCAAGTTAGATCAATTCCTTTTAAGTTTTTCTGAGCTAATTTAAAGTTTATTATGTTGTAGTTGAAATATTGGGCATGGCGTTGGAATTTGTGGACAAGTGCCTAGATAGGTTCAGGAGTCAGTCTTTCTACCTATGCATGATCGTAGTAAAAGACATTAAAGCTTAGCAAATACCATCAATGATAATGGTTTTGCCTTCTTGACCAATCCAAGACAAACAGAAAAATGAATAAGACAATTCAATGAACTCGAAAACAGAGATTTTTTTCTTTCAAGTCCATTGATAAGCTTTTTTTTTTTTTTTTTTTTGTGCTTCAGCTTCTGAGAATTGCTCGACTGCTGCTTCTGTCAGAATCGATTGAATGTTTGCTTTCTTTTGAGCTCTACGATTCTGTCCATCCTTCGATTAGTTTTCTTGGAATCGGTTATGTAAATAACAACTTCGTCAACCTTCTAAAATGTTTTTCACAAATAGCATTCATGTTTATCTTGCAAATAAGCTTTCTGGAGTATTGTTTTGCCATCTTGGTTTTTGAGTTTCATTTTGGGGTTTGATTTTGTTCTTGCAGTTCAATGAAATCCATGGCCGAGGAGCTTCAAAGAAAGTGTATGAATCCAGGCTCTTTTATTTCATTAATTTATTGGAATCCCATTACAAAATGGGTTTCACATTTATTTTCCCACATGACATACTCTATGATTTCTTGCAAATTCCTAAAGATCTTGGAAGACTCTTTTGGAGATTCGTCTCCTCAAGACATTGGAGCATAATAACATAATGAAATTTTGCACTTATTGGGTTGATACTGCTAATAGGAACATCAACTTTGTGACATAAATCTTCGTTTTATAGGAATTTGTCAAACTCAAATGATTCCATTGGCGATCCTGTTCTTTTCTGTTGACTATGCTTTGTGGGTTCTTCGAATTGAATGTATCATCTTATGATTGGGTTCTCTTTACTTTTTAGGTCTTTGATTAGGTATGGACTAAACACAAGAGAAGTAACATTAGAGTTGCGCTTCTGATAGGGTTTCTCCACCACCAGAGCCATGACCCCTTGGGATCCACAGCGTGACGATATGTTTTTGTGAATGAGAACCAAAGAAAAGTGAAGATTTGAGATCTTGGCCTCGCTGCACATTGAAAATTGCATGTTGCTCATTTTATTGTTGGGTTTAATTGACAAATCTCATGAAATATCTTTCATTGCTCTCTTTTAACCACAGCTTGAGAATTAGTAGAGGCCTTATAACAGAAGGATTTAATTAGAAATTGCACGATAACATATAGACATAAAAACAAATTAGTTATTGCTCAAATATTAAGATCATATCCTTTTTTTAATTATTTCTAGCAGGCTAGGTCATCAATTGAATCTAAAGTAAGCGTAACGTGGATAATATATCTAGTAAATTATTCGAAATCAGCCTCCAACCTCTAATCTTTAAACCTTTTAATTTCACTATTATGAACTATTTCTTTTTATATATAAAATAAGTTTTCTTAGTCAAATTTTCTAAATTGAGAACGCATGTAATACTTGAAAATATCTCATTGACCTAAATTTAAAACATAATACTTGTATAAGAATGTCAATTACTAATAAACATATAATTTTTTTTAAAAAAATTTACCTCATGTTTCCTATGTACAATTTTAAATTTACCTCATGTTTCCTATGTACAATTCACACTGAAACACTAGCTAGAATAGTCTATAATTTACCAAAAATAATTAAGATAGTAGAATTAAAATTTTTAAAGGTTAGAAACCTTTAAAAATTCGAGGGTTTTTGGATAATTTAAAAATGCTAAAATCATTGCTGACTGTTGTTTCCATTGTTGAAATATTGTATCAATTGTGTTATTCTGTTCTTTACTTAGGTAGGTCATTAATCTTAAATGTTGATCATTAGCTAATGGCTACATTGATTTCTAAATTTTAGATTACAAGTTTTGGTTATTTTCTTTCAAATAGTTTTATGTTTTTACAACTTTTGAAATGCAATTTTTAAACAAGGAAAATGATCCATTAGTTTTTTTTTTATTGATATAGTCCGTGTGATTTTGATATAATTACAATTCATAAAATGATTACTGATAATTCTACAAGATATACATGAGAAATTGAATTGTGACTTGCATAAATTTTGATGAAACTTCATGAAAAGAGCCATGGAAAAGTTTTCACCAACCTTAGTTTGTATTAGTATTCAAAGCCATGAAAAAGTTTTCACCAATCCTAGTCTATAATAGCAATCAAAGTTTATACTACTGGCGTGAGTTCATAAGAGAAATAAGTACAACACATGTTAAGCCATGTCTAGAAACCAACTCGAACCAAGAGAGAAATTCCAAGAAACTAAGCATTTTAGAAGCTTGAGTGCAAAGTATAGAAAATGAGTTTAGAAGAAGATATGGAATCTATTCCATGTTACATGGAGAACATCTTGATATTCAATCTATATAGAATCAGCTTAAAAACGGAAATGAAATCAAGATAATGATGGTAAAAAGATAAATTGGCTACCATGTGATTATTGAGAAGATCTGTTTGACAAAAAGAGCTAAACTAAATGATTCAAGATTACTGAGAAGATCTGTTTGACAAGCTATAAATCAAAAGAGCTAAACTAAATGATTCAAGATTAGCAAACCAAGAATAATGAAGATTTAACAACGGCTAAAAATGGTGTAATAATGTACACTATATGCTTGTAAAAAAGACAAGTATGACAGAATAAGAATAAGATATAGGAAATAATCAAGATCTATTGCTATCAATTGAAATATTTGAGTAAAGAATCGATCATCAAGGTTGAAATGGTAAGATTGCAATAATAGAAGATTTGTAATATAAAATACACAAATCCGTCAAGTAGTGAAAATCTCGAGGCCATTCATAAGGACTGGTTACTTGTAATTTTGTGAGAAACTAGGATAAAATATTGTGTGCAATTCCTAATATTCTCCTTTTTTTTTTGTTGAACGCATATTCTATAAATATGATTGATTTTTGAAACAAACATCTATAATTCTTGTAAGATTGTATTAAATAAGATAACTTGAAATTATTCTAAAAAACCTTCATAATCAACAAATTCACCTTTCTTTTTTTTATATTGATTTTATTGCTTACATTTAGTATTAGAGTCATGACGCTTTTATTTTGGATTTAACAATATTAAATTTGATTTATAACAACTATATGCAATAGACTCTTGGAAGGACAATCCAAAAATATGTCACATTTCTTTGATGGAATGAACTACAATTATTGGAAAGCTCAAATAAGAATATCCATCTAGTTAGCTGATTATGAGTTATAAAAAGTGGTTGTGAATTGTTCAAACATTTCTATTAAAACAATATAAGATAAAATAATAGTTAAATTTGAAGATGATTAAGGTGATAAAGATTTGAAAAGGGTACATTTAAATGTTAAAACTATAAGTTTATCTATAATGCTTTAGGTGTAAATGAGTATAACAAGATTAATGCCTTTGAAATTGCAAAGCAAATATAGGATAAATTGGAAATAACACATAAAAAAACTTTACAAGTAAAAGAATAAAAAACATATGGACTCATAAATCAAATATTTGAAATAATTAGAATGCAAGAACATGAAAATATTGCTCATGATGACACGATTTACATATATCACAAATTCACTAAAATACTTAGGAATGTTTTTTTTTAATGTAAAGCTAGTAAAAAAAAAAGTACATAAGCTTATACTGTAAACACGAAAGCTAAAAATGACTATTATTGTTGAAGCTAAGAATCTAAATAAAATGAAACTTGATGAACTATATGGATCCTTTAACCACCTATGAGATGATATTCCAAGACAATGATGAAACAACCAAGAAGAAGAAAAAATATAGCACTTAAAAGTAGTCACAAGTCTAATTACGAAGGTGAAAATAGTAGTGACGATAAATACATGACTTTACTCAGAAAATAATTGCAAGAATTTCTTAAGAAAAAAAAATGTTTATTAAGAAAACACTCGATAAAGATCTCAATGAAGACTCGATAAAAGAGCAAGCATTAAACTTAAGGAAATTCTCTAAGAAGACAAGAAAAAAATGCCATGATAGTAGAAATATGCGATGATAATGACGATGATAATTTTGACAAAAATAAAAAAACTTTTAAAGAAGATGGAAACAAATATTTCATTGCTAAAAATGATTGTGAATAAAAATAAGAAAACGAGGTAATTAATGAAATATATGATTTATATTCTATTTTACAAAAGAAATTTAAGAAATGTTTAAAGAAAAATATCATTCTTAGTAAATAGATCATTTTTTTTAGATCAGGAACTAAAACTGTTAAAAATAAAAAATGAAAGTTTGGTTGAGTTAAATAATGAGTTGATAACTAAAAATGATTCTATCGTAAATAAAAATGATAGCTTAAGAGAAAAACTTGTAATTTTACAAAAAGAAAAAGAAAAGCTAACACAAGATTCAATGCATATATCTAATTATATAGTGTCTGAAAAAGAGCTTGTGGAACGTCAAAAAAAAAATACTGACTTAAAGTCTAAAATCAAATATCTTGAAACAATTATATTTAAATTCATTGAGAAAGACACAAGTTCAAAAACTACTTCAATGTTAAAAACAAAGTCTGGACAAAAATGGGTTGGGATATGATCCATTTATGCAACCTCAAATAAAACCTAATTTCATTAAAAACATAAGTTTAGGCACACACAAAATCATACAAAATCATATGTTTTTTTTTGCAACCAACAAGGACACTACATATAAAACTACCTTATTAAAAATTACATTGGTTGATAATTTTGTTTTTTGTCACTACTATACTTTAAGATTAGAGTTTTTTTTTTTATATATATATAGAGCCTTGTGATTTTTTCCAATATCCTTACTATTCATTTATCCTGGTCTCATTTCTTAGACCATGGGTTTGATGAGTTTGTCTGGGATGGCTCGAGTTGATTTTATAATCTTTTTTTATTGAATATTTATTGCATTCCATCCTTCAGCATTGAGTTGTTTTAAAATTAAGCTTTGTAATATTTTTTTTATTTTTTTCTTTTGGGTTATCTTATTTTTATGATTAGGTTGCAGAGTTTGATTGACTTACCTGATTTAGTTGTTGTTTTTCTGGTCATTTTTCTTTCCAATTTGTTTCTTCTATATTAGATTGTTTGGAAATGAACTTAAACTTTTATATTTTTATATTTTTATTAGTTTATTATGGTCTTATGACTTGACTTGCATATCTGGCTTGATCACTTAGATTGACTCAAGTTATTTTTTTTTTTCAATTTTTTTTTCATTTAATTGGAAGGAATCTTATCTTTATTGCCTTTTCATTTTGGTAACCATTCTTTTTTATATGTCCTTTTATTATTTCATTATATTATGCCCCAAAATCTTTTTTTTTTACTTCATTAAAATAAGTTTGCATCACTTGAGCATTTTTTTTAACTTATAAATTTTTTTTTTCTAGGTTGTGGCTACGTGCCCCCAAATCTAGAGTATATTATAAAAGAATATTTGTCACTTTAAACTTAGCAATTGAGCTGTATATTCATATTTATATTTATTTATTTTGAGCAATTTCTTTTATCATTATCTATCTAAATCAACACCTCAAAAGTATATTGTATTTGTTTTTAATCTAAAGATACTCTATATTTAAGTTCAAACAAAATTAAAAAAAAAACTAAAAAAGATGAAGAAAACATTTTCATCCAGATAGAGTTCATTATAGATATGAACATTGTTTTCTCCTTCTTGACCTTAAAATAAGATCTCTCCATGTGTTTAAGGGTAAAGTAGTCTTTGTCTTGGGATAATATTAGTGTTTTAAAATTGATTAGGAGCTGGATGGGTATTTTGTATATGAATTGCATTATGAATTTACAACACTACCTTTAAAAGAAATCAATTTTTGAACTTTTACTCGGATTTGTTTTGTATTTTAAAAAATAAAATAACTTTTTTTTATCTTTAGAATAAAAAAAATACAAATGGGCAAATGGAGAGCCTTCTCATTATTTTCAATATTTTTCAAAGTACACCTTTTATGTTAAATAATTTAACTCTTAGGTTAAAGGGCATTTGTATCCTTTTATTATTGTGGTTTTTTTTTTAATTAATTGACTAGGGGTGTGGTCATTTGAGTATTTTAATAATTAAAAAAAGCCCTCCATCGCATATTGAACTCTGTTTTTTATATTTTATATGTCCTTGGTTTTATTATTATTTTTATTTAATTGGGTTATCTAGTTTTTTTTATTTGTTATTCTTAATTAAGTTTATTTTTTAAAATAAATTTTTTATTCTTGAATTAAATATAATTGATTTATTAAATATAAGAGGATGTTGCACACTTTATTTTGTTTTGTTTGATTTTCTTTTCCAAGACGTCTCTTTAGTGATTTATACGACTTCTTTCTATATCAATATCCAAATTTTATGCTCATGTTTGAACCATCTCTGCAAGCTTTTTTTGGGATGGATGATATTCAAAATGAAGTGTCAGTGAGTTGCCAACAATATATTTTTTTTTCTTTCGGGTATAATATTGGTGATTTATTGATTTTGGTTAATTGTTACCAAATGTTTTTTTTATATATAGTTGGTTTACTATCATTGTATGTAGTTTAAATTATATTATTAGGCTACCTGGTCTTATTGGATCCAGTTATTTTAATGACCCAAGTATTAGGTTTTTCTTACTTCTTTATATATATTTTCATTGTTTAAGCATTTTTTTTGTGAATTTTCTTTTACTGGCTTGTGATGCAGTGTAGGTCATTGATCTGGCAATAACTACAAGGTAAAAAACAAAAGAAACCATGACACTGAACAACATAAAAATTGTTGTTTATGGTATTGGTAATCATATTGAGGTCAACAATTTTTTTGAGAAGTTGCTTAATAGAACAACAATAATATAAGAAACACATAAGTTTTAATGAGAAAAAATGATTGAGATATATAAAACCTAAATTTATAGTTTTTTTTTAAGAAAAATAAATACATGGTGGTTATTTTCTCAAGAAGTTTACAAGGCCTTTAAATATGCTAGAAAATCATAACTCCATTAGAAAAAAAAACTTAAATTAAAACATATAGGAAATTAAAACACAATCTGAAATAAAATAATATTCCAAAAAATCCTAGAAAAAATAACAAAATTGGCTTAAACAACAATTTATAGGATTAATTTTGATTGAGAGATCCAATGGTCCAAAAATAACAAAGTTGTTATTCATAGAATAACTGTTTATAGAATCATTTGAAAATATTTAAGCTTAATTATACAATCAAATCTTTTATTATAATGATTTTAAGTTGTTAATATAATTTAACACAATCAAATTTTATTTTGAGCTTACACTTGTTTTGTTTGTTTATAATAGCATCTGTTAGGCTATATAACTGAATCAAATCTTGACTTGCTTCTTGTAGGATCCTCACTTGCGTTAGGTTTCTATCTTATTATAATTACAACAAAGAGAGATCAGATACTGCTCTTTAATTTTTTTTAACCCTCCTCCTCTAAGAAAGGGATTTAATTCCGAGTCTCTACCTTCATATTCAGTCTTGAATGCTTCTGCGTGAAGGAATGGAATGCACTATCGCCTTTGCCATTTTCACCATGTAAATATGCAAAATCCTTCACCACATAAATCAAGGTCCAAGAGCCAAATCTTGAGTGTGACCTCTCCGCATGAAACGAAGTGTCATTGTTATAATATGAAGGGCAGATTTTCATGAAGATGTGATTCTGGTTGTCTGTTTTCATTTTTTTTTTTCTTGTCTTTTATTTATAATTTAATTAGCCTTGATAATTTGTTTATTATTCCACGTTCCACACGCTCTTTAGTTTAATTAATTTAAGCACAGCGTGATTTTTTCTTAACAAAAGTTTAAAAAAATCACCATTACCACAGCAAGAATTCACAGTTTTATCAACAAAAATATTTTATTAGTATATAAGAGTTCATCAGTAATTTATTTATTGACAGCTTTACTGACGGACATCTTTACTGATGGAACACGTCTGTCAGCTTTTTGTTCGTCGGTAATACCACCGTCCATCGCTATATCGGTTGGCAACACAAAAAAAAATATTTGCTGATAGTTTTACAGAAGAAACTTGTGCGCCAAAAAAAATTTCCTCTTGAAATATACCGATAAATTTATCCTGTTAGTGATAGTGTGACATACCGATGGATACATACCGTCGGTAAAGTTGTCGATGAGCGTTTGAAATATCGATCGAAGGTATCTGTCTGTATATCCGTCGGTCATTGTGGCAAGTAATGTAAAATATTGATAGATGCAGTCCATCGGTAAAGTTATCAGTGAGTGTGAAATACCGACCGAATATATCCATCTGTAAATTTATCGGTGAATGTAACAACTACTGTTAAATACCGACGGATATAAAAAATTACCGTGATTATTTTTAAATATATTTTTAAAAAATTGTTTAGAATACATAATATTAAATTATATAAATTAATGGTAATAAAAACCAATTATGCAAATAAATTTTTTTATTAAACATTGAAAGCAAAAAAAAAAATAAAGTTAAATAATATTCATTACAAATTGAATGTGTTTTAAAAAAAATATTAAATGAACTATTAAAGGTAAATAATATTTATTACAAATTAATATATAGGTGGAGGAGGAGGAGGCTAGTGGTTATACGGCTAAGAAGGATGAGGCACACATGTTTGACCACTTTGTGATGCCACCATGTTCATGACCATTTCGTGAAGCTGGTCATGATTTGCCTTTTGTTGTGCATGCTCCGCTTTGAGTTATGCATACTCCTCTAATAAGTGGTTGTATTTTTCAGTGAGCTGAACCGTGTGTTGCTGCAAGACCACAAACTCCTTAAATTCTGTGCTCGATACTGATTGGGAGCTTCCAATAGTTGAAACACTATGGGTTGCTCGCAAGTTCTCGGCCATAGTGTTGAAGAGCCCATAAACCCAATTTTTATCGAGTCCACCAGAAAATCTAACCTCCACCCGTAAATCTAGTTCGATTCCGAATGGGTCAAAGGATCATCCCCATATCTCTCCCTCAACCGGCTATTATAGGTCTCCTGAAAATAAAAAAAGTATCATCATATTCAATTGAATAAAAATAATAACTTACAAAATAAAATGTTTGAACAAATATACCACGAAGTGTTAAGCATAGTTGTTAACAAATTATTGCGCCTTGTTTTGGCGGTCTTAACTCCACACGTGCGTCTCCCGAAAGAGCTCCATCAGGTTCGGCTCACGTCCAAGAGACATAGCCTATAATGAAAAAATTAATGAATAATAAATTAATTTAATGATATATTTCATTTAAATTAATCTTACAATCTGTTTCATATATGCAGCAAACGAAACGGAGTCGCTGGTGTGCGTTGTCATTAATCTTACAATCTTCATGAGTGCATCACATATCCCTTTTAGCAATAAATCACAAAAAGCTAATGGGATGAGTGTTTGTATAAAACATATGGCAATCATGACTCTTTATTCTATACAACCTGCATTCCTCCATATTAACCAGCCTCGATATGTTTGAGGCATGTCCATCTGGAAAATACAGTCTCTTATGCCATTTGTAGACTAGTAGTTGATGTTTTTCTCTAACATAGAGCTTGCTCGTGGTTTTGCGACCCATGACTCATCACAAACCAACTCTATATTTTTACAGTTATAGAATAACGCTACATCCAATCTAGCCTTGATGTTGTTCTTTGTCTTCCCCTTCATATCTATGACGGTGTTGAAAATGTTCTTAAACACGTTCTTTTCATTGTGCATGATGTCAAGGTTATGACGAAGAAGATTGGTCTTTCAATAAGGAAGCTCCCAAAAGATACGTCACTTGACCTAATTATTGGTAAAAACAGAACTAGGGAACTTCTGCTTACCTGATTGAAGATCAAACACAATGTCATCATACTCTGATATAACATTATATAATTTTTCACCAGAAAGACACGGGGGTGCAACATACTTTTCAACTCTGCTAATAAAGAAATATTTTTTGTTTTTCTTACCTATGATTATGTGGCAAGAAATGATGGTGACAGTCAAAAAAAGAAGTTTTACCTCTATTTGTTAGCATGAATGCCTTGTTGTTTTCCATGCAGTATGGACATGCTAGTTTCCAATGCATGCTACAACCAGAAAGCATTTCATAAGCTGGAAAATCATTGATAGTCACATCAAAGCTATCCTCATAAGAAAGTTTTATTTCCTCGATATATCATAAGTCAAAGCTCCGGAGGACCACAACTATGCCAACTCATCAATTAACGATCGAAGACAAACATCTATATTCCGACCTGGGCTACTCAGACCTGGTATGACTATAGATAAAAACATGAACTTCGGCCTCATACATATCCCTGGTGGCAAGTTATAAACCGTTAGTATGACTGGCCAACAAGAATAAGGAGCAGCAAACGATCTGAATGGGTTGAATTTATTTGTACACAACCCAAGATGCACATTCCTTGATTTAGTTGAAAAGTGAGGATACACACTGTTAAAATGTTTCTAGGTTTTGCCGTCAAAAGGATGCACCATTACTCCATCAACCATATCATATGATTAGTGCCATGTCATGTGCTCAATAGTTCTTAGTGACACAAATAACCTCTGCAGTCTAGATGTGATTAGGAAATATCTGAGTTTTTTACATGCTGCTAGAGTCTTTTCCCTATCAGTTATAGGTTTGTAACGGGAATGCTCGCATGTTATGCACTTAGTCATCTCAGCATTTTCAAAGTAATATAATATGCAGAAGTTAGGGCACATATCAATTTTCTGGTATTCTAAACCGAGAGGTTTTATTATGGACTTCGCAGCATAGAAGTTTTCTTTAAGTTTGTTCCCTTCAGGTAAAATGCTTCTCGCCCATTCAATAATCTTGTCATACCCGGCCTCACTCAACCAGTGATCTGACTTGATAGTGAACACCTGTACTACAACCGGTAATTTACTGTGGTTCGTGCAGCCATCCCATAATGGTTTGTCAGAATCTTTCAACATATCATAAAACCTAGTTGTATTTATATTTGATTCTTCTTCTACAATTAGACATTGACTGACATTACCTTGATTCATTCTTATTGCATCCATAACCATATTCCTGTAAGGATTAATGTTGTCATTTACCGCTTCATGCACGTTGCTAGCACTAGAAGTTGACCTAACCACCCTTTCTCTCATTCTCCTCTTACTGACAAATACTTTTCCGTGTGCATACCAACACTGGTAATTATCTATAAATCCTTTTGATAGAAGATGCATCGTTACAACATTTGGATGCAGATACTTGTTATTTTGACAATTCCTACATATATACCTAATACCGCCCCTAGTAAAATTTCTAGAAATAGATATTGCAAAAGTAATAAAACCCTGAACCCCGTGACAAGAATCCATCCTCCGCAATCCTTAGGGTGAATCTCGATACATCCATAAGCGATCATCCACGACTTTTATCAAACCTCTATAAAATTATGATGACAATATATATTAATTAACTATGTTAAGTAAATAAATTTGTAAAAATATTGATTTACCTCGAGATTATCCAACAAACCAATTACAACTTCTCATAAATATTAAATATTCATTATCAATTATCAATGTCCATACAAATTAATACATATATAAATCTATGCAAATTACTACTCCGCAATACCATTGATAAAAATTAAAATGGACCCATTAAACAAGCTATTAATTATTTCAAAACAACACTTGTAATTCGGTAATTCAATAAAGTTTCAACAATTTACAAACAAATACAATCTTACAAAATCTAAAACAAATCATAACAAGTATAAAATTATACTTCATATACTACAAATTTGTTTGAGAAATAATAATAAAATTAACATGTACATCTACGAATAAAATACATATACTAAAAAAATTGACATTTAAATGTTAAAATTTAAAAGATATAATTTTTTACAAAAAACTAATAAAAATCCATCGATAATTCATAACACATATATTGTGATGAGAAGACTTCAAGAAATATGACTTATTGTGCTGAGAAGAGGGAGATTTTTTTTTTTTAGGGGCTGGTTGTTTGCAGTTAGAGAGAATTGGGATAGGGAAGAAGAAGGAGAAATAGGGGAGGAAGGGCTCGAAAGACTGGGGATATATTAACTTTTTCTAATGGATTCCCCAATGGACATATTTGGTTTGTGATTTTGTCGGCTGATCTATCAATAAATAAGGCATTTTAAATCCCTCGGTGATTTTATGGGCATTTTCATCGGTGAATCAGTCACGTCAACGTACGGAGTTGACGTTCTGAATCCTTCGATGATTCTATTGGTAAAAAATACCCTCCATGTCAACGAACTGTCCCTTTTTTATATTTTCAACATTCCGTCGGTAAATACCGACGGAATTTTGGCTTCAGTATTTATCGACTAAATTACTAACAGATTAAATTCGATCGGTAATAATGACCTCAAATTACCAACAAAATTATTTCGTTGGTAATTTTGTTAATATTAAACAAATTTCTAGTAATGAACATGGATCTATACTTCATCATCAATAACTTCTTCTCTATGTTAGCAAGGAGAAGATGGACAGCTAGATACTAAGGGATTGCAAATATTTTTATTTTGATAAGAACAGATTAAAGGGAATCCTTTAAGGTAATAATTATCTTCTAAATATGCTAACACTAGCTAGGTGAAAGTACAGCAACGAAACCCATCTTGCAATTACTTCATGGACACTAATGCATGTCCTTTGAGTCCAGGCGGTTTAGCGATTTCCAGTAGGACAGTAATATCAGTTAAAGGCATCTTCCATTTAGGGCTAAAGTGTCTTACTCCTCCCCTTCAATGCGATTAATTTGGTATATTGGCTGGCAATTATTTTCCAGTGTCATCAGTTAGCTCGAATATTCCATCAAAAAGAGGAAGAAAACAACAAAGCTGGCTTGTAATTTTATATTTTAGTCATTGTCACTTGGAAAGAATCTACTTGTAAAGAAAACCACACTGACACAGCTATGTATAAGCTCATAAAATGAACGTCATTGTTGCCTAAATATTCGAGACCCAACGAGTGGGATTTTATGCGTAGAACACCTTGAAAAAAATGAAAGCAGTTTAGACGGGGGACCAAAGGGAAAAGAAGTGTCAGCGGTATGGCAGCTTCATTCTATTTACAGATATCTTGGCCCATCAAGACATGGGCAATTAATTTTTCAACAGCTTAATTTATTAATTAATAAAGCACTGAGCAACCAAGGAGCACGACGTATTCAGCAAATTACAGCAGCGCAGTATTTTTCTTGAAAAAAGAACTAGAAAATCACCCAAGAACAACTCAATAATGGAAGACATAAACGTTATACTCCACAATAGCATCACCAGTTTTGAAGTCAAGGTCATGCGTTTTTGCCTGAGCATAGCCTCTCGCAAACCTGAAAAGCCCACTCCCACCAACAACTGGCATCTCTCTAATGCCAGAAAACACACTGTTTCGCCCCAGAATGCTAAGGGTGCTACCATTATACTTCCCTTCCGTGAAAACAAAGTTTAATGCCATCAAAAAACTAAGTTCACTTTGTGATGCAGATGCATAAATCCCCTGTGCTCTTCCCACAAGCTTGGAGCTGATCTCGGGCTTCACGGTCAAAGGGTCATCCATCATTGTGACCATTCCAAATAATGAGAAAGAGTTCTTAGTCATGGATGCTCGGGCAACTGGAACAGCAGTGGGGTTGCTTCCACTGACTATGTCATGAAAGTAGAAGCGGAGGTGGCTTAGTTTCTCTCGCTTGAGGCCTAGGGTTTTTGGAGATAAGTTTCTTGAGAAACTTTCAGATTTTGCTGCAGTAAGGGTCAAGGAGATGAGAATAACGTTGAAGAGAAAAATGAAGGAACTAGTAGCATTTGCGAAGATTTTGGCCATAGTGAATCAGAACAAATTAATGTTTGGCGGAGAAAGAAAAGTAGGTTACTAAATCGGCGTGGGTGGGACTTATATATATAGCCACTGAGTATGGAGTTTAATTACCAGTAGGTCCTTCTCTTCCAAGAAATCTTGTATTTTAGCCTCTTCTTTGTGATAAAAAATATATATAAAATGCAAGATTTGATATCATGGAGTAGTTCGTGGTGCACGACTAATAGCCACGTGTTCCACAGTTGTATTTTCGGCTTACTCTATAGTAATAAAGTAAATTACGAAAGTTTTTTTTTTTTTTCAATTTACAACAAATTTTTGAAACAGGAAAAAAAAAAAGAAGAAGAAGAAAGAGTCCAGGTGCTAATAATAATTTGCTTGAGACAATTATTAAACTTGAAAATATATGTGATATTTTAAATTTTATTATCAATTAAAATACTAATCTTTTTTTGATCTTATCACATATATGATTTTTAACTAAAATCATTTTTTGTATTAAAAAACTATATTTTATAATTGTTTAACTAATTTTTTAAAATAATATATTCATATTTATAGGTGATTGAAAGTTAAAAATATTTTAAATATGATAAAACCATGTTAAAAATCTATTTAAATTTTTAAAAAATAATATTAAAAAATAAATTTGGATTGAATTTTTAATATTATTTTTATATCAGATATATAATAATTAAAATTAAAATAAAATTTTATAACAACATTGAAATATAATAGTTAAAATTAAAATTAAAGTTTATACTAACATTGAAGACTAAATGAATCCAGTACATTTTTTTAGAGTACAAAAAAACTAAAAAAAAAAAATAACGCTCCCAACGAGAATTGACTCAACAATCTCGTGGTTTTTCTCATAAGCAGCTAATTGAGTTATGACATTGAATTGTTATAAAACGATTAAAAATATATTAAGGTGATTTATTTTTCGTGTAAACCATAATATACCTTAGTTTTTTTATGGTGATTAGATAATGTAAAAAAAATTAATATAATTATTATTAAAAAATATGTTAAAATTTAAAAAACAAATCTTTATAACGTTTGCTTTCGGGTCATTAAGGTAAATCTAATAAACTATCTTTATCAATATTGGACCCGGGAAAGAAGGCAGAAAATAATTTCTTACCCTTACTCTTGGTCTATGAGAAATAATTCTTATTTCTTCGAGCTTGCTTCAAGCTCAACGTAAAATGAACGTATAGTATGAACAACCAATATCAGAGAAGGATTGTGCTAATTAAAAGAGAAAAATACAAAAAAAAGAAGAAGCAATCACCATGCTGTGACTCAATATCTATTAGTATTGCATTCATGACTGCACAGTTTCAAAATCGAGGAAACATGCAACCATGAAAATTAAAAATGAGATGCCTGAATAAAATTAATAAAATAAAATATTAAAGAACTAATTTAATCCAAAATCTTAAATTATTAAAAAAAATTTAAAAATATGATTTATATTATTTTTTAATATAACTCTTCAAGAAAAAGTCATTCGGGTTTAAAACTTATAAGAACTTATATAACTTTGTATATAATTTTTATTAGATAAATAAGGATGATATTAAGATTTGAATTTTTGATCGCTTAATTATCAAAACTCTAAATATTAAAAAATTATTTCAATTCAATAATTTAATTTATTAAATAAAATTAAAAAAATATAATTTATATTATTCTTCAACTAGAAAATTATTAAACCAATTGACAGGGCAAGAAAACGAAAAATGTATGCATTTGACAAAGAAACTAGTCTGGACCTTCCAGCACGAGTCAATTTGAGGAAAATTATAAATCGAATCCATGGATGTTCGAGAACTCAATGTTGAATACAGAGAACATGAAACAAGGAAGAGGTGTTGAAATTTCCAAGCTACCCATAACCCCCTTTTACACTGGACAAATTGCAGTTGCATTCGGGCCGTTGGATATAAAGACAGTGCAGATGGAGCCATGTGGAAAGTGAAAGGTCTTTGACTGCCAAGGTCTCAAGAAGACATCCTGACAAGTCTATTGGACCACTTTGAATTATTCCTCCAACATAAAAAAAGAAAAAAGAAAAAAAAAGCACTTGTGAATATTTGCTTTCATGATATGCTGCCTCCAACTTGCGGATGCGTCGAGGAGAAGACTAATCCAATGATAAACTGCTAGCAGCAATGGTTTATTTAGAGGTCACAATTAAAGCACATAAGAGTCAGAAATGGAACATGAAACAACTATAGAAATTATACTTCTGTGGAATAGTTATGCCCTGGGGACATACTTTCCACCAACTCTTGAAGCACATCTTGGAGAGTTCCGCTCTAGATTTTATGATCTCGATCCATTTTCTGTGTCCCGTCATCAAGATATACCATTATAAGAAGGCCAAAGTTGATATAAATTGATTAGTTCTCTGTACCCACACATGATGTATCTTGATTTATAAGCCTTACAGTATCCTCTACAGATAGATCCAAGTAATTGTCTCATCATATCATCTGATTATGTTTTAAATTTATTTTTTAGAAGTTACTGGTGTCTCATTATGTTATAAATTTATTTTTTAGAAGTTACTGGTGTAAATTTCACAAATCTCAAGATTATTAAAAGCTTATATTATCATAATTTAAAATCCTATAAAATTAATCAAGATATATGCAAATAGATCCCAATATCAATATTAATAAAAAGAAAAAAGAAAAGAAGAAGCAAGTGCCCTATCTTCCCCAATTGCATGTTTGTAAGAAAATGGAAAGATATATAATTTAACAACAAAAAATGAAATATATTACATTACAACATGAATTAAAAGGGTTCATAGGCTTCTTGTTTATCCTTTTAGCTTTTATTATAGATTATAATAATAATAAAAAAAAAGCAAGTGCCCCTCTCTCTTTTTTTTCATGATGGTCATTAAATTTTTTTTCTTATTGCATCCTTTTTATGAGCCTTGTTTGGATGTTTTGTGAGTTGATGGTTTCATATTTGTGATTTTAAGAGATTTAATTAAAGGTTTTTGTTAGATTTTAAAACTTGATTGAAAGTCAAACTTAACGAGATATAGACTAATTAAAATTGCCATAAATTGAGATTCTTGGTACCCATAAATGATGTAGCTTGATTTATAAGTTACTAACTTCTTTTGGGTTATCTGTAGAATCACAGGTAAATATAAGGGTGAGTAAACAAATCAGATAACCGATTAAACTGAAAAAATTTGAAAAAAATTAACCGAAAAAATTAAACTGGTAAAAAAACTGAATTAACCAATTACAAAATCACAAAACATTTCTGATTCAGTTCAGTTTTGGTTTCTAAAGTCTAAAACCAATGGAACTGAACCAAACTAAACTGGTCAGTTCAACTAGGTTAGCACTTGAAAAAAAAAGTATAAATAACATATTTCTTCTAACCCTAAACTTAAATCAACATTCTTAGCCAATTAGTAGGCTGTCATAAGATTTCCAAAAATAAAAATGTTAAGAGAGAACTTAATTAGCTAAAATAAGAAGAGAAGTAACTTCTCCTGTTTGAAGAAGATAAAAATGAATTGTAAGGATCTATATAGATTTTTTGCAATTGGTTTTCTTTGGCTCAAATAATAATGATTTGATGGCTTTACACTTCAATAACTTTTGATTTTCTCTTTTTTTTTAGTCAAATTACTTCTTTCTTTCTTTTCCTTTTGTTTTGTGTATTTTTTTGGTGGGTTTAACTTCTAAATAAGGATCTATAAATAAAATAAAAATTGGAGTTGATTTTTTGGCAAATGAAAGCAAGTACAAAAATAAAAGCCTAAAAAATATGGTCAATAAAAAGCTTAGAAAAAAATAATTTTGGTTTGAACCAGTTTGAAAGGGGAAAAACCAAACCAAACCAAACTGAAATTAATTGGTTTGAATTGCTTTTCAATTCGATTCAGTTCAAAAGTTTTTTTAAAAAATTTTAGTTTGGCTATTTATTTTGATCTAAAACTGGACCGAACCGAAATTACTCAGCCCTAGATAAACCCCAAGCAAATGCCCTATCTACCCCGTTGCTTGGGTTTTTTTTTTTCAATGGTGTCAAGGGTCCTTTTTTAATATAAGGTTTTTTTTTTTTTCCAATGGTGTCAAGGGTCCTTTTTTAATATATAATTAATATGTCATCTATTTAAGCAGAAACATATCATCTTATTATTCAAATTCTAGCAATTTTCAATCACTAAAAAGTCATGGTCTTAATTTTTTTTAATATAAAAAACCCAAGTTTCAATTTGTTTTCAACTTGAAACATCCAAAAAAACATCATATGACCTTTAATAAATTGATTTTCAATCTCAAACCATCATTTATTCACTTTAAAATTGGAAATCTAATCCAATAAATTTAGACCTATTTGTTTTTGTGTTTCAAAAGTGCTTTTGAAAAAAATTAATTTTTCTTACTTCAAATTAATAATTTTAAGATCATTTTAATGTATTGATATCAAAAATATTTTTTTAAATAAAAAACATTAGTTTGATACATTTCTAAGAGAAAAGCACTTTAAAAAGCAACCATAATCATACTCTCAAACAGGTAAAAAAAAACATTTTTACAAGTCTCGACCAAAGTTTTTTTGTCATGTTCAAAGAGAAACACCATTGATGTCAAGATTAGCTTATTTATAGTTGAAATGTGGCTTATTAAAACCTGTCATTCTTTTCTCTCTCTCTTATAAAAACGTTTTCTCCTATCTCTTAATATCTAGGAAGTAAAATGCATAATCTTAAAACAAAAGAACCAAATTAGAAAAAGAAATAATCAAAGACTGAAAGTTTTCCCTTCCTTATATAAGTAAAAGATTCAAAACATTATTTTTATGTTAATTTTGCTCTTTATTGTTTGAATTTTTTGTAACATTAACTTAAAATTCAATTATGTAAGATCGATCTTTAATTTAATGTCACAATACTTCATGACACCTTAAATATGCTAGAATATACGAATTAAAACAAATGATAGAACTTGAAATCATGCTAACATAATGTGATAGGATGTAATTGAAAATGAATAAAGTTTTATGATTTTTTATTGTATGATTGTTCAAGCACAAGAAAAACAGATAACCATTGTGAATTGTAAATATAGTAATTTACAATGCATTTTTCTTTCTCTACATTGTCATGCCCTCCTTGCAAGGGAGTGGCATCGTGATGACACTTTATGGGAAGTGTTTTAGAATGATCTTTAGTTGGATAAAAGAGTTATTACCTAACATTATAGTTACTAGAAACCCTAACTAGTCTTTTAGAGATTCTATATAAGGGACTAATTGTGTAAATGAAAGGTATTAGCACCCTTAGTACACCCTATTTAAGATAGGTTGCATTATTTTTTTTTCCTGCTTTGTTTACCATAGTATAATGATGTCTTTATTTCAGCCTACTATGGTGGGTTTGCCACTATGAACAAATCTTGGTTTTCTACGTCAAAAACTTGATCTAGAATGATGAAATGTCCCCAATTATCATTGAGTTTTTTTTTTAGGTGAAATTGAAATTTTTGGCTATCATATCAATCTAAATAATATTTTAGATAAAATTCCTTGCTTTTTATTTTTATTTTTATATTATGAGTGAATTAGGTTTTTTTTTATTTTTATATTATGAGTGAATTAGTTATGTTATTCCTGATAATATTTTGGATATTAACCTCGTATAAGTCTTTTATCCTTATATTAAAGAGAGTAATAATAAATTATTTTCCTTAATAATATTTTAGATATTAACCTATTTTAGGGTTTTTTATCCTTATATTGTAAGTGAATAATGTATTTTTTCTTGCAAAAAAATTAATAATTTTGAAATATAGGTTAAAATCCTTTGAAATTTTACGAACTTGTTATAAAATCCATGCCAAAGTATTTATATGTATATTTTTAGAAATGCTCTAATATTGTTTTAAGGATTTTTGGCCATATGCTAGAAAAAGAAAAGCATATGGCCAAAAATCCTTAAAAAATATTAGAGCATTTCAAAAAAAAAAAATTGTATTTTTTTGTATTTTTTAGGTTTTGTTTGGCAAAAACCCTTTTTTTATATAATAACATTATCAAAACAGGCTAAAAAGAGTGTTTGTCAAACATACCTTTAAACAAAAAAACTTTTTAGTAAAAATGTTATCAGCCAAACAAGGCCTTAGCCATTTGACCTCATTTTAACTTGACTAAGTTGAACCAACTAGGTTGACCTGAAATCCTTGGTTCAACTATAAACTAAACCAAAGATTTGAGTTTGAACTGAAAACAAACAAGAAACAAAAGCAGAGCCAAAAACATATTAAACATAAAAAACTCAAAAATTCTTGAACAAAATGGATTAAATACAATAATAATAATAATAATAATAATAATAATAATAATAATAAAGAACATTTAAAGAGAACCACCAATGTGAATCAATATTTAGACCATATTTCATGAAATAAAAAGCGCAAAAAGGATAGAAATCAATCACTAAACAATAATAAAACATCAAATATCGACGATTATCAACCAATAATCATAATTTAGTCAAAATAGATTTCAGTTCAAAATTGAAACCCTATGATTAAAACCCCTAAAAAACTTATGATTAATGCAAATAAACCCTAGATTATTGTCTAATGATGTTATGTGAAGGTGAAGATACAACAAAATGGACCAGAATTGGTTCAAATCATGGAGTTAAGACAATGTTATTTTCAAGAATACTACCTAATAACCCAGAAATAACCCAAAAACCCAACAAACTATCAAACCTTCAAAACTGACATTTTTTACTTCTAAAACATGTTTTCTTTATTCTAACAAGTCACATTATCATAACCTAACATATTTGAATAAAAAAAACTAACAAGTAATATCAAAACATCAAAATCATGTAAAAAGATTCTAAGCTTTAAAATTACCACCTTAAAACAACCTATATATATTTATGCTATTTGGATTTACGTTTTTTATAAACCTTTAATAAGACCTAATTGAAACCTAGAAACTTGCATAAGTCAACGCAGAAAAACATCATAGCCTTGATGCTATATTTGAAATATTTTAAAATCACTTTATTTTATCAAAACTTACCCAACAAATATCAACTAAATATTCAGAAACATCAATAAACAACTCAGAGTAAGATTTAAATAATAAAATAATTTTTTTATGTATTAATCAAAATCAAAACTAAAGAACATTATAGCAATAAAACATGTTCAAAAACACTTTTAAATATGTAAAACAAGCTAGAGATGTGTCTTATAGACATCACCTACTAGGTTAGTGATTAGTACTTAAAAGTGCACGTACTAGGTTAGTGAAGGATTATACATTCCTAAGACTCATAATAGTTACTGCCTTTCTTGCTTTGAAAACTCAATCTTTTGCTCAAACTTTAACTTATCCTTTTAGCTCTTAGATGCCAAGCAATAAACTTGATTATGAATGAACTTTAAAAATAAGCTTTTTTTCTCTTTTCTTCCTTGCCACCTTTTTTTTCCTTCCTGCCTTGATTTTTCAAGGGTTATTTGTAGGGTTTCAAATTAGAATTTTTATGGATTTAATCAAAGATTGATCCTTATTTATCAAAGCTTGGCCCTCTGATCAAAATGAGAGAGTTTTATATATGTTTTATAGTTGAGTTATATACATATGTTAGCTTTACAATGGTATTTTTGCAACAAACTTGATTTTGAGGATTTTGGTTGTTTTTCCAAACTTGGAAACCAATGAGCTTGTTTTCTAGCCTTTAGATCTTGACAGAAACATGTTCAGTCTTTGATAAGAACCCATTGAGGAGATTGCAAAGTGAATATATGAAAAAAAAATTATGATCTTGTGAAATGAGACTCACAACCATTGACAATTGAGTTACTTATTTTTGAGACTTTGTTGGAGCAACTTCGACATCGTCATCATTGAAGAACACATGAAGTTGGTAGAGGGCACACCTTTCATTTCAATTAAACCTTGCTCAATTTCGAGGTCTATAGCTTCACATCCATTCACTTGAAAATGCCAACTCAATCAACCAAGAATCTAAAAAATATAGTAATAACTAATCATGGAAAAGATGTTGTTGAGTTCATTAAAGAAAATAGGATATAAATATTTGTTAAAAATAATTGATCTTTGTAAAAGATGTGTTTCTCAGTTGACTAGTGGTGATTACAACTTCAAAGGTGGCTGAAAACATCATATTCATTAATTACTTTTAATGAAGGTGCCTACTCGATCAACCAAAGCTGTCAAAGAAAAAGATAAATAGTGGCCGAACAACATATCATTTAGGTTACCGCTTCAATTTCTTTTTTCTTTTGATTTAGTTATTCTTCTCTTAATTACAATTGTTTTATTTATATTGACCATTTCTAATTAGATTTTATTTTTTATTTCATCCCTAGTTATTTGATTTTGTTAGTTTTTTTTTTATCAAATTTGGTTCTTATTCTTTTAAATTTTTTTTTTGTTTTCAATCAATTTCTTGATTTATTTGTTTTTCTTCAATTCCATCCTTGATCATTTCTTTTCATTGAATTTTTATGTCAAGTTTGGTGCTAATTCTTTTAATTTTTTTAATTAAATTTTTTCAATTCCATCCCTAAACATTTAATTTCATTTTAATTTTCCCATAACATTTAATTTTAGTTGGTTTTTGTATTCAATTTAGCACTAATTTTTTTTTAATTGATATTTGTTTTGTTTTTCATTGACTTTTTTTCCCCTTAATTCCATCTCTTAATATTTGTTTGGTTAAAAATCTTGCCTTCTTTTTCAAGTTTGCCTTCAATAGAGTCACCCTAAACTCGTGACCCGGGACAAGTGTCATCTTTTTTCAAAGCACTTTTTTGCAAATATTTTTTGCTGGTATTTTTTTGTTTTGGTACCTACGATGTCATCCCAATTTCACATATATTTGATCGCTCGAGACCTTATTTTTAATCTGTTCTTATATGTTTCCATCACATTGCCACGTGTCCATTTATTATATATTTTTTAATGTGTTTGGTCTTTTATGTTTAAGCCATGAGTTTATTCAATCATTTTTAATGTTGTGGGTTTATTCAAATTTTTTTTTTTTGTATTTATTGTTTAAGCTATGAGTTTTTGAGGGTGGATATATCTTTTAAGCCATGAGTTTTTGAGGGTGGATATATCTTTTATTGATTTAAATAAAAAAGATTGGTAAGCATAATCGGGTAAATATCTTATCTTTACCGTTTTTCTCTTAGTTATTGTTAATAATTTCTTTTATTTATATAGATGGTTATAAATTTATTTATAGTTAGATAATTGCAAAGGCTTTTCAAATGACTCTTTTATTTTTTCACGTAAAAAAACACATTAGAATAGTCTATATGCCTGGTATTTTTTTTGTAATATAACTTGCATACCAAATAAATGATTTTATGTTTTTTCCTTTTTTCTCTTTACATTTGTTTTGAAAAAAATATTATTTTTTAATGTTTTACACTGACTCTATTTTTATCCTTTTTTTTTCCTTTTTTCTCTTTACATTTTTTTTGAAAAAAATATTATTTTTTAATGTTTTACATTGACTCTATTTTTAACCTTTTTTATTATTCTTTTGTAATTTTTTTAATGTTTTTTTCTTTACACCTTTTGTTTTTGAAAATTTATTCTACTCATATTAAAAAAAATGATGTTTTACGGTAGCAATTACAATAATATTCTATTTTTTAGTTATGTTAAAAATTAGTTTAAAATCTTATATATTTTTATTAATGTATATAATTTTTATTAAATATAAACGTCGACGTTGTGATTCACAATTATATTTTTCACTTAATATAAGAGAATACGTTAATAATATTTATACATTAACTTTTTTGTATTGGAAAAAAATATTTAACCAACAGCTAAACAAGTGAATAAACATATTAACACTTTATTTTTTATATTCATGCACATAAATAGTTCTTATAGGCATTCTGATTTATAATTAGAGTTTTTTAAAATAAATAAATTTAAAAAACTTATGTATTTAATTTTTACATTTTGCTAAAAAATTTATCCCATCTGCAGTGAATCGCAATTAGCGTAACTAGTCTTATCTAATCGGCAAATGCACACCTAGTTCTCCTCGGCAAGCAGTTTCTTTACACCTTTTGTTTTTGGAAATTTATTCTACATAGGAAATGATGTTTCACTGTAGCAATTGCAATAATATTCTATTTTTTTAGCTATGTTAAAAATTAGTTTAAAATCTTATATATTTTTATTAATATATATAATTTTTATTATATATAAATGTCGACTTTATGATTCACAATTATATTTTTTACTTAATGTAAAAGAATACGCTAATAACATCTATATATTAATTTTTTTGTATTGAAAAAAAATATTTAACCAACAACTAGACTAGACGAATGAATAAACATATTAACACTTTAGTTTTTATATTTATGGACACAAATAGTTCTCATAGGCATTCTGATCTATAATTAGAATTTTTTTAAATAAATAAATTTAAAAAACTTATGTATTTAATTTTTACATTTTGCTAAAAAAATTATCCCATCTGCAGTGAATCGCAATCAGCATAACTAGTCTTACCTAATTGGCAAATGCACACCTAGTTCTCCTCGGTAAGCAGTAACCATGTAGGATGAACCAATTATAAAACTAGATGGGCCAATTTATGCGTTGGGCTTTTGATTTTTGCTTTCTCTGTTGTATGTAGGTTTTGAATTGCAGAGTGCAGCAAGCGAGCGCTGCGAGCGTCTTATTTTGGTGAGAGTGAGGCTACAAATTGGTGGTGGGTCAATGGGGACTAGAGAGGTATACGAGCAGAAATTAAGAACCGGAAATCTCTATCACGATCCTACTATCAAACCTGGACTCGGTTCTCCTCGCTGCCCTCGCTGTCTTTCTCTCTTAAACCCTGTTTCTGTACCTACTCATCTTCAATCTCTCTCTCCTTTTCCCCTTCTTCTTTAAATGATGTAGAAAAATGTAAACAACCCGCTGATTTTCAACTTTTTTTTCTTTTTCGGTGCAGGCAAAGGGAGAATGGACCATTACCTCTATTTTACATGACGCAACCGCTGTGGTCAGTTTTTTTTTTTTGAATTTCTGTTTCATCCAATTTTCAATTTTTTGCTCGATTTCTGTTTAATTAAACTCCATTTTTAGTTGTTTTCATGCTCGTTTAATTTTCTTCTGTTTTTTTACTTTTCGAGATAAGTTGAGTTTGAGGATTTTATATAGGAAAACTTCGAATCCTTAATGTATTTTCTAGAATTATTATAGCTGATGATTTAATTTAAGTCTCTTTTTCTCGTCATTGAATTGAATAGGCTGGCTCGGGTATTGGTGGAATGCTTAGTGCAGTTCATGGTTTCAATACCGGTAACAATTAAAAATCCCTCGTCTTGGTGAATTTTGCTGTTGTTTTCGCTTAGTGTTTGTGTTAAGTACACTCTTTTATTTCAGGGATTCCATTCCTTCAGAATCGATTGAAGGGACCAAAGTGGCTTCCTTTCCTAGTCGGGGTACATCTATTCTACTTATTTGTTTCTGCTTTTTGAATCTTTTGACTAACTTATGCCTGCCACTTGTTTTTGGCAAATATCAATGAATCATGACACGCTTACTCAGTTTGTTAATGCATTGTTTACTTACAGCTTCCTCCACTGCTTGTTGTTTCGGCTGCCAGTGCTGCATTTGGAGGTAGGCGTAACCTCTGTTACTGTGATTGATTTATTGCAACATTTTTTCTCAGCATATGAAATGGATGAGTGGGTTGTCTTGATTCTACAATTTTATTTTATCTTATCTTATTATTTTCCTATAATCATTTTCTGAAAATGGAAATGAGTTCAGGAACTTCAATTTTTTTCTGTTGCCATATTACCCTCTACATGCTATTTCCTGAAAATAAATTATTTTTCTTTTCCTCATATCTTTTCTCTTCTGACATATACTAATTCTCAGTTGCCCCTCAAGTGCTTGATACTATGATGGGCAATATCAATCAAAGGATCGGTTAGTCCCAATGAACCAAACAATTCAAAGAATTTCAGTTTCAAAAAAGAAAAGTAAAGACAAAAATTGCAAACATCTAGGTGTCAAGTAAATGCTACTGGTTTATTGTAATTCAAGCTAAAGAGTATAATGATGTATATGATCTGATCGATTGTGTAAGGCATGCTGTAGCAATGGAACCAGGGAAAATATAGAGAAATGTTACATACAGCTCATGAAAGTATGAGCTTGAAGAGTCTCAATGCAATCCAATTAGTTGCTGGCTTATGGATCATAGGGAGGTTGGCTTGAGAGCCCAAATGGGGCCAAACCCTTGGTTTCTTGCTGCAATAGCATGTCATGTCACTTGATGAGAAATGAGAGGACTAGGCTGATGTGCCTCTATCATTCTTGTGGAAGTTTCATCATCTGAGGCAGTAACAGGTAGCAATAGCATGGTGAAATGAGAAACTTAAGAGGGTAATTGTCCTATTTGAGCTGAATGAGTTTCCAACTTCCTTAAAGTTGTGGGATCCCTAAAGGTTAGCTTCTTGGATTTGGACAAGTACGAGAGGAAGTTCCTAACAGTTTTGGGTCAAAGGTATGTGACAGGGTTAGTGAAGCATTTGTAGTCCGTACTAGGTTCCTTTGCAGGTACTAGACTGCCCAGGTGCTTAGTCTTCTAACTGGCTACTACTAGGTGCTCGCAGAGCATTTTTTAAGGGGGTATATTGTACCATGTATCTTATTAATACAAACAAGGACTGTTATTCAATTTCTCGTATGTTCCACGTTTTCTTTCCATGTCTTGTTGACTAAAATAGTGGATTTATGGGAGTGTTTAAACTCTGCATTAGTGTTTTTTTTTTTTTTTAAAAAAAAATGTATAATGACATGATTGACAAAACAAACATCTTATACTAAAGCACTTCATCATCTTGACCGTGTATTTTCATTTGCTGATTTGCTTTCTCGAGTTAGATTTACATGTATTCTTATCTTTTCTACAATTTACATATATTGAATTGCGTGTTTAATTATAACTTTGTAGGTTATGTGCTTCCAAAGTTTGCTCAACTTACTGTGACATCGTATTATGCTTCCTCAAGTGCCTCTCATTATGGGATTTCACTCCTCACCCGACATATTGAAGAGTCCTATACTTCCCGATCTCAGCAAGAAAAGCTCAGATGATGTCTTGCAGGTGCACGTACAACAGAATTTACTTTCCTCAATTTTGTAAGCAGGTTCAATTGTGTGAATGGATGCATGAATTTGTATATGCTGTAATTTCCGACTTCTACATTTCTGCATTTTCTAGTATTAAATTTGCCATGCTAAAATATTGTTTCAAGATGCTTTTGGGGTACTCATCCAACCATTTTGATTGTAAAGGTATTGATAACAAATTCGCTTTATTCGCTTTGTTTGGATGGCAGATGATATCAACATGGGCGACTGTCATAGAATGGTATAAGGTGTCAAATATAGGGATAACAACTATTACTTTACAAGCTTTGGAATGCCTTATATTATTGTACAATGTACTAAAAAGAGTTTGGTCTTTTGAAAAAGTGCAGATGACCGTTTGGGCATCCTTATAATCTCTCCGTGACCTACACTGTTCATTTTTACAGTTTTTTTTTTTTTTAATGTTTTGCTTATCAAACTTTATTATTTTATAATTCCATCATTCTAAGTTATATTAGCATGGTTTCATGTGGTGTGATTTTTTTTCCCGCTTGGCATGCTCTCTTATACTTGAAGTATCAAAGAACATTCTGGAGTTAAATTAAAGATTGTTCATTGATGTGATGAACGAGAATTTTAGGTTATAGTTTAAATTTTTTTTTAAAATAATAGGGATGACATTTAACACAAGAAAAAAAACAAAAAGCTTTTGTTTTTAATGTGAAAAACTTCAATTTCATTTCAGTTTCAACTACACAAATTCCTTGTGTTACATCGGGGCTCGGGTTAATTTTTGGCCTACAATAAAAACAATTAAAAATATTAATATTTAAAAAAGATTAAGAAAAATCTAAGAAATTAATAATTAAAAAGATTACACGTGTGTTATTTAAGCAGAAACATGTAAAATAAACAAAAAACAAAATACTATGAAATGGGTATTTTTATTTAATTTAACCGAGACATGTAAAATAAACAAAAAACAATATGAAATGGGTATTTTTATTTAATTTAATTAATTTTTTTTAAAAAAAGTTAGAATATTGAAAAAAATCTGAGATAATCCTTTTACTTTCAAAACCATGAAAAAAAAATCCTATAAAAAGAATAAAAAAATGTTGTTGGATGACAAAAACAAACAAAAAAAACTTGAAAAAAGAAGGAAAAAACAAAGTCTAAGTAAACCTTGTAAATTCATGTTAGTTTTTTAAATTTGTATCTTGTTAAATTGTAGAGTTGGATCAAATTAAGAAGCTCAATACTTATCTAATTAAATATCTAGAGGTTGAAATTAATTAATTTAATTTAATTAACAAACAAAATTTCTTTTAAAAAAGCTAAATTTAACATTAAATATATTAAAGAACAAAATTAATTTAATTAACAAACAAAATTTCTATTAAAAAAGCTAAATTTATCAAAGACCCGAAAAAAATTGGAGGTAACCTGTTTTATTCTAAAAAGAAAGATAAATCTCAGAAAACACAAATAAAAAGAATGTTGGAGGATGATTTCACAAAAAAGCTTAAAATACAAAAAAAAGAAACGTCTGAGTGAACCTTGTAATGTGTTAAATTCTCAACCTCGGTTCAATTTAGAAGCTCAACACATGAAAATTTAAATTTTACAAGATGAAATAAATTAATTTAATTTAATTAAAAAAATTCCTTTAGAAAAACTAAATTAAAAAAGACTAAAAAAAATAGGCAATTCGTGTTATTTAAAAAAAAACTACAAAATCTCAAAGAAAATGAATAAAAAAACAAAATATTAGAGGTTGAGGGAAACAAAATCTTAAAAAGTTTTTAAAAGATCAAGAAAATCAATGTCAACTTCATAAATTAGGATTAATATTTCAAACTCGCAACTTATTAAATTTTAGATTTGGGCTCAATTAAAAAGTTAAAACCTGACGAATTAAATAAAAAATCATTCTAAAAAAATCTTGCAAGGTAAAAATATCAATAAAAAAAAATTAAATTTGATAGGAAAAAAATTCAAGAATGATTTATATATATAAAAAATGCAATTTCAAAAACCATCTTTAATGAAAAAAAATAGAAACCAAATCTCACAAATGAAAAAAACCAATTGGTGATAAAATTTTTAAAAAATCCTTAATTTCATAAATTATTCTGAATAAAAAATTATAATATAAAGAATATGAATGAAATCTTACAAATCTTTAAGTTTGATTTGAGTTTTTTGAAAGCTAGTATGAAAATCAAGTAGAAAAAAGGGAAAGAGAAAAAACAAAAGGTCGCACGCGTCAAATAGATAACAATTATGCCACACGCATTGCTTGTACATGAAAAGGATGCCAAAATGCTTTGGCTGCCTCCCTAGAAGCAAGGTTTTGGATGCCGAACAACATTGTGCCGTCCAAACCTAGCAGACATTGTTCATGCACTTCTAATTATTATTTTTTTAAATAGTTATAAAATCACCTATATATTCCTAATGATATTTAATAACTATCAAATAAAGAAATGTAAAAGATAAAAGAATTCTTAAATCAAAGGCAAAACTTTTTAAATTCCAAGGACAACAAAGTAACTTAACTATTTTAAAATTGAGTCAAAAAGCGCCCCTTGACCAAAGTTTAATGTATTTTGCTTTCAATGGTAATAAGGTAATTACATTATAGAATCAAAATTCAAAAAACCTATTTAACTCCATTTATTTTTGTAATGACTAATAGGTTTTATGTTAAAAACATCTGAAGAAAATAATAATTTTACTTTGACAATCTATAAATTCATAGTGAAATGTAAGTGTGTGCATAAGAAAACCC
>NW_011500013.1:72315-99069 GCF_000495115.2 Populus euphratica | reverse complement strand
ATATATATATATATATATAATCAGGTTAAATAATGTATCATTCATCCATTTAAAAGAAAAACGAATGCACTATCAAAAATTTGCTTAATACCAACAACATTACCGACAAAATACTTCTGTTAGTAATTTGCAGTCATAATTGCCGATTCCATATTTTTCGTCTGTAATTCCATCAGCATATTTCGATGCACTACTTCGGTCAATATATACCTATGAAATTACAGATGAAAAATTCAAAATTAAAAAAAAAAGATGATTCGCTAACATGAAAGTTTTTGCGGGTGATTTTACAGACAGGATAACTGAGGGATTCAAACCAACAGCTTCGTATAGTGACATGACCGATTCACTGTCAGAATAGCCAACAAAATCGTAGACCGAAGTAGTCTATTAGTGATTCCATCAGTAAAAGTTAATATATGACCACTCTACTGACTCTCTCCTCCCAATTTCTCCTTTTTTTTTCCCATCCCAACTCTCCCCTATTGCAAACAACCAGCCCCTCTAAAAAAAAAAATGTCCCTCTTCTCACTGTATGTCATATTTCTTTAAGTTTTGTGATTAAATCATTCGTGTTCTGATTTATCGGTGAATTTTATCATTTTTTGTAAGTAATTCTATTTTTTAACATTTCAACATTTAAATGTAGATTTTTTTTTTATTATATGTATTTTGTGAGTATATGTACATGCTTTATTATTATTTCTCAAACAAACTTGTATATTGTTTTTTATTATATGTATTTTTTGAGTATATGTACATGTTTTATTATTATTTCTCAAACAAACTTGTAGTATATGAATGTATAATTTTGTACTTGTTATGGTTTGTTTTAGATTTTGTAAAATTATATTTGTTTGTAAATTGTTGAAAATTTATTGAATTACTGAATTACATGTGTTATTTTAAAATAATTAATAACTTTTTTAATGGGCCCGTTTTAATTTTTATCAATGGTATTGCGAAGTTGTAACTTTTGTAAATTTATATGTATTAATTTGTATGGATGTTGATAATTGATAATAAATATTTAATATTTATGAAAAGTTGTAATTAGTTTGTTGGATAATTTCGAGGTAAACCAATATTTTTGCAAATTTATTTAATTAACATAGTTAATTAATACATGTTGTCATCATAATTTTATAAAGGTTCGATAGAAGTCACAAATAATTATTCATGTATATATCAAAATTCACCCCAAGAATTATGGAGGATGGATTATTGTAACGGGGTTCAGGGTTTTATTAATTTTGCAGCATCTACTCCCATAAATTTTGTTAGAGGTGGTATTAGGTCTCTATGTAAGAAGTGTCAAAATAAAAAGTATATGCATCCAGATGTTGTAATGATGCATCTTTTACACAAAAGGTTTATGGAGAATTATTGAAGTTGGTAACGGAGGAGTATTTATTCATAATAAAAGCACGAGAGAAAGGGTGGTTGAGTCAACTTTTACTGTTAGCAATGTGCATAAAATGACAAATGACAATACTAATCCTTACAGGAATATGATTATAGATGCAATGAGATTGAATCAAAACAATGCTAGTCAATCTCCAATCGTAAAAGAACCTAATGCAGATACAATTAGGTTTTTTGATTTGTTGAAAAATTTTGACGAACCATTATAGGATGGCTACACGAACCATAGTAAATTATCAGCCGTAACATATGTGTTTAACATTAAGTTAGATCACGGGTTGAGTGAGGCCAGACATGATAAAATTATTGAATGGGTGAGAAACATTTTACCTAAAGGGAATAGGCTGAAAGAGAACTTCTATGTTGCGAAGTCCATAATGAAACCCCTTGGTTTAGGATGCCAGAAAATTGACATGTGTCCTATCTTCTGTATGCTATATTACCTTAAAAAATACTGAGCTAAACGAGTGCATGACATGTGAGCATTCCCGTTACAAACCCAAAAAAGACTCTAGTGTTATATAAAAAACTTATATGCTTCTCAATCACGCCTAGACTGCAAAGATTATTCATATCACCAAGAACTGCTAAGCACATGATATGACACCAATCACATGATGCAGTTGATGGAGTGATGGTGGATGTTTCTGATGCAAAGCATAAAGACACTTTAACGGTGTGCATCATCTCTTTTCAGTTGAATCATGAAACGTGTGTTTTGGGTTGTATACAAATGGATTTAACCCATTTGAGTTATTTGCTGCTCCTTATTCTTGTTGGCCGGTCATACTCAAGGTTTATTATAACTTGCCACTGTAAATGTGTATGAGGTCGAAGTTCATATTTTTATCTACTGTCATACCCAGTCTGAGCAGCCCGGATCAGAATATAGATGTTTGTCTTCGACCATTGATTGATGAGTTGGTGCAATTCTGATCCTCTAGAGCTTTGACTTATGATATTTTGAGGAAATAGAATTTTGTTATGAAGGTGGCTTTGAGGTGGACTATCAATGATTTTCCAGCTTATGGAATGCTTTCTGGATGGAGAACGTATGGAAAACTAGTATGTTCATATTGCATGGAAAACAACAAGGCATTCACTCTAACAAATAGATGTAAAACTTCTTTTCTTGACTGTCATCGTTGTTTCTTGCCACCAAATCATAAGTATATAAGGAACAAAAAAGATTTTTGTGATGATAGAGTTGAAAAGGATGTTGCATCCCCGTGTCTTCCTAGTGAAGAATTGCATGATGTTGTATTAGAGTACGGTGATATTGTGTTTGGTCTTCAATCAAGTAAGCAAAAGTTTTCTGGTTTTGGTTTGATCAATAATTAGGTAAAGCAAAGTATCTTTTAGGAACTTCCTTATTGGAAGACCAATCTACTCCGCTATAACCTTGATGTCATGCATATTGAAAAGAACATGTTTGAGAACATTTTCAACACCGTCATGGATGTGAAGGGAAAGACAAGGGACAACATTAAGGCTAGATTAAATATAACTATGTTATGTTACCATAAAAATATGAAGTTAGTTTGTGATGGGTCACAGGTTGTAAATCCAAGATCAAGCTTCATGTTAGAGAAAAATGCACAACTACTAATCTATAAATGGCTTAAGAGTCTATATTTTTTTTTATGGATATGCCTCGAACATATCAAGGCTGGTTAATATAGAGGAATGCAGTTTATATAGAATGGAGAGTCATGACTGCCATATGTTTATGCAAACACTAATCCCATTAACTTTTCATCATTTGTTGCCAAAGGAGATATGAGATGCATTCATGGAGATCAGTCATTTCTTTAGAGATATATGTTCTAGCCAGTTAAATGTTGATCATATTGAGAGGCTTGAAATGAATATCATCGAGACACTATGCAAACTTGAGATGACATTCCCTCTGTCGTGGAGTCGCGAGCGTCGCGACGTCGTCTGACAACAACAAAGGCTTTTGTCATGCCTCCTATATGAGGTGTGGTGTGTTAAGAAGGATTTGTGAATTTAATCATAGAATTATGGTTAATGTTTAGAAGTCGCTACCTACTATTATGTTCACTAAGAATCTATAGTCTGTGAGAGTCTGGGTAAAGGATTGGTTGTGCAAGGGGAAGACGCATCACTCCCAGTGCACTCTACCTATAGTAAGCTGCACTGTTATTGGATTGTTCTTTTTCTAAGTCGGGTTTCTATTCGTTGGCTTTTTGTAAGGTTCAAGAAAAATCTCTCTTTATGAGAAAGTTTCTATCTTATTTGGTTAAATCCTAACCATTCTAAAATCTGAATTTTAACAACGCATTTATTTACACCTTGTATATTCAATATTTGAGGTGTACTTTATCGTATAATTTTAAACCCCATAAATATTAAATTGTTTGGACATGTTGGCCAAATCCTAATAGATAATCATAAACTTGTTATGATATTCAGTTTTGGATTTTTTTAAACATGAAAAAGATGTAATTTTTGTTTTTTTATGAACAATATATTTAAAAAAAATTTAGGATTTGGGCGTATGCATGAAAAAAATGTGTGTGTGTGTGTGTGTGTGAACTTGTATATTCAATATTTCAGGTGTACTTTATCGTATAATTTTAAACCCCATAAATATTAAATTTTTTTGACATGTTGGCCAAATCCTAATAGATAATCATAAACTTGTTATGATATTCAGTTTTGGATTTTTTTAAACATGAAAAAGATGTAATTTTTGTTTTTTTATGAACAATATATTTGAAAACAATTTAGGATTTGGGCGTATGCATGAAAACAATGTGTGTGTGTAAAGGGAAATTGATTTAACAAAATTTGAGATTTTTTTTAAAATGTTTTGAATTTTATTTTTGAAGTATTTCGGATAAAACCAAGTATTTTAATACCAAATTTGTATTTTAAAGTGTAAATATATAACTTGTTATTATAAAAAAAATTGTTAGAAAAATATATTTGAAAATTACAATTCTTTTTAAAGGATTTTTATTTTTTTATTTTTTTATTTTTTTATCCACTAGAACTGCGGGAAGACGAAGGCGAAGCAAGGGAAGTACCACTGGAACTACGGGAAGACGAAGGCGAAGCAAGGGAAGTAGACCACCTAGTGTGGTGGTGATGGCTGGCTGGCGAGGGAGGACGACTTGAAGCTAATGGTGGAAACGACGGTGGAGGTGGTTGCCCGAGTTGGTTGGAGTGGCTGCAGCTAGAAGAGGAAGAAGAGGAAGAAACAGAATAAATCTGCAGAGGGGAGAAAGAGGAGAGGAGAGAGACGCGATGGCTACTCTACCACTAGTAAATTGTCTGTTGCTGCAGGGGAAAGGTTTCTGTGGTAAAGTTAATGGTTGGAAGACAGGTGATGAGGGTGGTGATGGCTGAAGGCCACGATGGAGTGGGAAAGAAGTGAGAGGACCTATTGCAGAAAAGAAAAGGAGAAAAACAAAGGGGTGGCTGGTTTTTTGGTTGACTTTGAACCTGATTTTCCTCTCTCTCAGACCATGAAATCCACCTCTATTTATATGTAGTGAAAAGGGCAATCTTGTCTATATCAGGAAAAAATTTTAGCCCTTGATTCAGTTAGGAAGGATCCAAATTGTTAGTTCAAAGTAAGTATCCTGAGTTTTCAAATCCACAGAAAAAGGCTGTCTTAGGTGGTCTTTTTAGGTTGTCACTAGTGTTGATGTGTTGTCATTTAGCTTGAATGGATCACATCGGGTTATAGAGAAAGTGCAGATGATTATTTTCATGCAAGATTTGTTAAATTTGGTTGATGTTAGGTACATTAAATACAGCTGCAAAATAGGTAGCCAGATCAACTTTTTTCAGAAAAAAATGAAGAGAATCAATAGTGCTGAGTTCTGTTTTTGGCCAAAGTTCATTTCAGTCCTTCCTCTTTTAATTGCTTTCAATTGAACCCTAATTGACCCTAAACTTTTTTTATTTAATGCAATTAAGCCTTTAATTTTAATCAATTAACTAGGTAAAAATTAAATTTGATCTCTTAAAATTTCAATCATCTCAATTAAGCTCAAATTAGGCTCCCAAACTTATTTTTCACCAATTAAGCTCAAAATAAAATTAATTTGATCTATTTAAAGTATAATTAAGTCCTTGCACTTAATTAAATCCTTTAATTGCACCTAAATTAATTCTTAAACATAATTAAAATTTAATTTGGCTCATGATTAAATCAAATTAGCCTATTAAAATTTTTTATGCAAATAAGGTATAATTAAAATTCTTATGTCCTTTGACTTAATTTTTATGCAAATTCATCTAATGATCATTTAATTTGACCTTGAATTTGTATTTTTTCTTCATTTTTGGGCATAATAAGGTATAATTAGGCCTTGAATTTTATCTAAAATTACAGCTTAATTCCCCGATTTGCTTTCTCTATGTTGCCAACTTTTATTATTACTTTTTATTTTTATTTTGAAGAAAAAATGATTTTTGTGGAATAACCCAGAATTAGGTTATGACACCCTCCATTATTTTTTGACTCAATAGAGCATCTCCCCATACATCTACCATTCAAGACAAAAGTTAGAGGACCGGTTCAGTATAGATGGATATACCCATTCGAACAGTTAGATATTACAGTTGCAATGTAATTCACATATAAAAGTATTTTATTTGTTTTTCTTAATTGAAAATATTTGATTAGTCAATACAGGTATTTATTCAATCTCAATAAAAAAGTTAAGAATAAGATGCATGTTGAGGCTTCGATATGTGAGGCCTATATTGTTGAGGAGATTTCAATATTTATCTTGTACTTTTTTCGAACATTACCTGAGAACGAGAATCAATCGTGTTCCACGGCATGATGACGGTAACAAAGTGCCCTCTAGTGGGAATTTGTCAATATTCTCCAATCTTGGACAACCGATGATTAGTACTTAAAAGTATTTTTCTATCAAGGTGTTATATCATCATTTTCCGCTTAAAATATCAATAACTCTTTAACTAAAGTATGTTTTATAATAATAAGTCTGATACTATAAGATACCTTTAATTTATGGTAGATGTTCATTTTAAATGCAGGCCTATCATATAAATCAAAGGATTGATTGATGAATTCAACTACTGAAATTTAGAAGACAAAACGAGGATGAAGCTTAGAAAAGATATGCTGGTACAAGGATGAAGCTTAGAAAAGATATGCTGGTTTTGTCCAAATTGAAACACTGTTCGGTCATTGAGTCATATTTGGAGTTGTAGATCTTTGATTTAAGTTTGCTCTATATGGATGGAAAGCTAAGATATAGGCCTAAAACATTCATGGGAAGGTAAGATTGAATTTTGCTATTTGGAAGTCCAAATCTTAGCAATAGTAGAGATGTTTAAATCTGTCCTGCAACCCAGACATTGTTCAGTGTTCAGCCTATATCTCCAGTTCTAAAAGTCTAAATGACCTCAATTTTTTTTTTTTCTGAAAAGCTGGGATAATTTTTTAAAACTTTCATGATTTAAATCTATCAAAATTCTAATATTAGCAATGATGTTTTGTTCAGACAAGAGGATAAGGATTATCACCAAGTAAAGATATGGTCACCTACTCAATAATTAGTCAACAAATCAATAGTTTTTAATTTTAGCCTATAAAAAGAGGCATTTATCATGCATTTAGGCATCGTGGTTTCAGATCAAAATCATGTTCTTGTTGTCTCTTTATTATAATACTTAAGTTTTTCTTATATTAATCTATTGTTTATACTTCTTATTTTCCTTTCTTTGCTTAGTTTACTTTTATCTTATTTATATTTTTATCTTATTTATTTATGTTTCTCTTTTTCATTATGTTTAACTAAGTTTATCACGTCAAGGTGAAAAGGTTACATTAATGGTGTAAGAATAAGTACAGTATAAACTCAACATGAACCTTAATGTTTGATACTAAAATGTTTTGTAGTTGTTATCTTGTTCACTTTTAATACTTTGCTTGTTAAATAGTTAATTTAGATTTGTGTTGTATAATACTTGATACAACAAATAATTGGCATTTTCATAGCCCAACTATATTTATAACTGACACTTGTGCTATAAAAGGAACTTGAGTTGTTGTTAACATAAGTTATAATCATGAATACCTGATAACATTTACAAGTATTAACATTATTCAAATAAGATAACTAATGTAATCATGTTAACAATTTATAATTCGATTGGAACCTCCTTTGTGTGTGGTTTCTAGTTGAGTAATAAGAGTTTATACTTTACTTATTTGAATACAAGTAGTGGATCCTCTAACCTTGATAATTGTTTTTATTATTATTTAATCCTTTTATTAATATCACATATCAAAGCTCTCTTTGTTGTTGTTGTTGTTATTTATAATTTATATAGTTAACCTCCCTGTAATTTGATCCTAGTCCTGCCAGGTTATTTATTACTACTTATGCACTTGTGAGAACACATCAATCTTTTGGTCATGTCAACTCACACCTAAAAATACCTTAAGAGGAAGATATTTGTCGAAAATAGAGTTCAAACAAGCACATAATTAAGTTCTATTTAATTGTGATGAGGTGAGATCTTTTATTTAGTAAGTATATATATATGTACTACTAATTAAACATAGTTAATAATATACTATTTATATATTGCAATATCATACACTCATTATCACTTATAGACAACATCGATAATATTTGTTGTCCAATAACTCATAGCTAACTGAATCTTAAATCTTTCAATTACAAGATGAATAATTTGTCACATGGTTTAGAACACATGTAAATACTATCACAAACTCATTATCACTTGTAAAATTACTATATACATGTCATTCGAGATTCTCGTTTACTATTCATTGATGTATATTATGTATAAGGTTTATCAAATGGGAAGGAGTGCTGCTAAGTCATTGTCTTCACTAAGTTTGGGTCCTGAAAGAAAGGTTAAATGCTACAATGGGTATTTTATCAACAGATATGTGTTCTATAATGAAGAATATAGGTATGAAAGAAAGACATACACCAATGGTATTTGTGTTAAGAGATCGACTAGTAGTGAGGTATGAAAGAAAGACATACACCAATGGTGTTTGTGTTAAGAGATCGACTAGTAGTGAGTTAGAAGTTGACTACTATGGTAGATTAGAAGAGTCGTTGAACTGCAATATCATAGGAAACAAAATATAGTGTTTTTAATCAAATGTTATTGGTATGACACGAATGATAGAGAAATCAGAGTTGATCCACACTATGGTCTGATCAAAATCAACTTAAAATGATATCTTTGTTTTCACAAAGCAATATCAACAAGTTTGTTATACATACACTTTTTTTTTTAGAAAGGATCAATCAAGAGTTGATTAGTTATCCTTTAAAAAATGAAACCCAAGGGTCATGTTGAGGTTGTTTAGGATGAGAACGAAGACACAAGTGTGCGAGATAAAGTCTTTCAAGTTGTGAGTTGGTTGAACTATATCAAGTTGCTCCTTTGATTGACTTGGAAGAAAATTTAAATTTTCATGTTTTCAATGATAGTCTTGTTGATGTTGAAGTAGAGTTAAATGTTGTTTCGAACTCTAATAGATAAGCAAATGTTGATGAAGATGATGATATCCATATTAAAAATTCTGATGAAGGTAATGACTATTCAATTGAGGACGATGAAAAAGAAAATTCTGACTAACTATCATAATGAAGCTATGTGTAAAATATTTTTTCCATGTAATATATATTATAAATGATATATTTTGTAACATGAAATATTTATTTTATAAGCATGTATTGTTTAAGCATTGTTGTTATTGTTTTGTGCGATGTATATTTTATCATTTAAGTGTTTGCAAGAAGGTAAATAAGCAATACAAACATATCTTTCACGTACAATGCACTATCACTGACATCCATGCCGATGGCCTTATAGTGTGTCGGTATTTTATAGAGTTGAAAAATATTTACTAGAAATGCCATAATCACCAATGACTTATCGTGTCAACTACCTTCCACCGACATTTCACAGAGAGTTTAAAAAATATTATTGGAAATGCCACAATCATCGACGACATTGCGGACGGTTTCAATTCCATCCGTATTTCACAGTAGTGTTACTGGAAATGCCACAACCATCATCGATAACTTTGCGGACGGATTCTTGTCCATCGACATTTCTTAGTAGCCTCATTGGAAATGCCACAACCATCATGGACGACTTCACAGATGGAGTACTATCTGTCGACATTTCACAGCAGCTTTATTGGAAATGCGACAACCATCACCGATGACTTTGCAGATGGATTTCCATCCGTTGGCATTTCACAGTAGCCACACTAGAAATGTGACAACCATCACCGATGACTTTATGGATGGATTACAGTCCGTTGGCATTTCACAATAGCCATTTTATCACTAACAACATTGTGGATGAATTCCAATTCATCGGTATTTTATCGGCAGGTCACTATTACTGACAAAATCACTGACAGACAATGTGAATTTCAAAGGGAGGGGCATTAAATGCATATGTGATCGCATTAGTTGATCGATGAAATTACTAACAAACCGTGAAAAATATGAAGGGTAATTAAAATTTTTGGTGTGAAATTCAAAATTTACCAATGAATTTTTGAAACATCACTAACGGAATCAATTAAATTTACTATTATTTAATGGTCCATCAGTAAGTCTGTCAGTAAAATTTTGCTATAAATGTTAGTTCATTTTTCGTCTCTTCATTTCAGAGTTTCATTTTTTCCTTTCTTTTTCTTCAAGAGCTCTGTTTTTTTGGCTTGTAATCTTTAGTTCAATCTTCAGTAAATTAAAAGGTGTGCACTTCCTCTTCTTTATTTGCTTTAAGATTTTATTTTTTTATTTGTTCTTTGTTTTATCTATTGTTATTTTTTTTATTTAGTTCCATTAATTTTAATTTTTATTATTGAATTTAGCTTTTAATTAGTAATTGAATATATATGAATAAATTATTTGGTAATGTAATTAGATTCAAGTAATTTTTTCATTTGCTTCATTTTGAAGTTTTGTTTTTTCCTTTTATTTCCTTCAAGATTTTTGTGTTTTTTGCTTGTAATCTTTAATTCAATCTTCAACAAATTAAAAGGTATGCACTTCCTATTTTTCATTTGCTTTAAGATTTTATTTTTTATTTGTTCTTTGTTTTATCTATTGTTATTTTTGTTATGTATCTCCATTACTTTTAATTGTTATTGTTGAATTTAGCTTGTAATTAGTAATTGAATATATATGAATACATTTTTTGGCAATGAAATTAGAACTTTATTTGGCATGTATGTATATATTAAAATCCTTAGAACTTTACAAATTTTAGTTGTTCTTCGTTGAATTTATAATTGTGGTAGTCAAATAAAGATATAATTACCTCTTCAATGCTCCATGAAGTGGAGACATTGAAGATTAAAGTTTTAGATATTGTCCTTAAATTTCCAATCAAATATTAATTTGAATACTGTTTATGGAGTACTAAAAGACTTAGATATCCTAATAAACTCGTGACCTATATTATGAGATAAGAATAACCCAACAGAGAAAAATTAGAACTCTAGAACTTCTAGCATGAACCTTATTTTCAATTGGTTGTGGCTATTGTCAATATTTGTAGGTTTAAAAAGTTTAGGTAATCTCCAGTATATGGGAGGTGCTACCGAATTTTTTTTAACAATTGAATTTAATTATATAATTATTTGTATAAAATTATATAGATGCGTAGAATGAAATCAACAGCTCGCCGCTCATATATGGTCACAGTTAGTTCTTCTAAGAGCTAGGATGACATGTCTTAGATGTCAGTCAAGAAGAGGCACCTGCGTCGTTACCCGATGTTGCCTTTTCGAGCGCATTTCACAGTGCAAAGCCGGTGTGCATTCATAACAGAATCAATTCACCCGCAAGTACGAGGCACAGTGGAAAGATGATCTTTTAATGTAAGTTTGTTTTGGTTTTAGTTTTTTTTTAATTATCACATAATTTATGAACAACTAATTAATATTTCATTAATTTAATTTATTTTCAAGTTCACAAACATTGAGGCTGCTAGAGTAATATCATCGACGTTTAAATCATTGATGGAGATTGCATTATTTCAATAGAGTCAGGTATCCAGACATCTTGAATGGATACCTCAAATTGATGCATGGTTTGATAGATTTGAGGTTGATGTTAATTTCTAATTTCCAACTTATTTATAATAAATTATTAATATAATTGTAAATAAATTATCATTTTTAGTTAAAATTAATTATTTATACACAGAAAAACTTGGGAGAAGACATCAATCTTTTAGTCGTGTCAGTGCGTATGACACTATTGTGAGGAGGGTGTGGGAAAATCACACAGCAACTAGGTAACATCGAAAACAATACAAGATTTTTTTAAGAAAAAAATTTATGTTTCAAAATCTAATTTCTTACTATGAAAGTAGGTTGCATGATTTTTGGTATGAAACACATAAAATAAAATAAAAAAAGCAAAAGATAAGGATCTCCAAGGCTGGAATGACGTGGCTGTTTGAAGGGATTTCAATCCGCTATACATCCTAATAGATACATGGTCGTAATATCTTGAGCACATGATGTATGAGCGGTTCACATGATGCTCACAGCCCGGTTTTGGCAGCTGAAATGAGTCAATTCATGGCTTGATGACAACGCACACCAGCAGCTCCGATCCATTTGCTGCACATGTGAAACTGATGATAAGATTAATTTAAATGAAATATATTATTAAATAATTTGTTATTACTTAGTTAATTTTTTTTTCATTACAAGCTATGCTTTTTAGATGTGAGCTGAGCCCAATGAAATTGTTTGTTTATTACTTAGTTAATTTTTTTTCATTACAAGCTATGTTTTTTAGACGTGAGCTGAGCCCAATGAAATTGTTTGTTGAAACGCACGTGCGGAGTCAAGACTACCAAAAGAGGGCGCAACAGTTCATTAACAATCATGCTCAACACTTTGTGGTATGTTTGTACAGAGCGCAACAGTTCATTAACAATCATACTCAACACTTTGTGGTATGTTTGTTCCACCATTTTATTTTGTAGGTTATTATTTTTATTGAATTGAATATGATGATTTCTTTTCTCATTTTCAGGAGATCTATAATAGCCGATTAAGGGAGAGATACGGGGACGATCCTTTGACCCATCCAGATTTCAATCAGAATTTATGGAAGGAGCTAGGATCGTTCGGTGGACCTGATAAAAATCAGGTGCAAGGGCTTTCCAACACTATAGACGAGAACTTGCGGGCAACTCGTAGTGTCTCAACCGTTGGAAGCTCCGAATTAATATTGAGCACCTAATCTAAGGAGTTTGTAGTATTGCAGCAACACATGACTCAACTCACCAAAAAATATGAGCACTTATTGGCGACTTATGAACACACAACTTATCTCATTGAGAAAATCGAGCAACTCTCAGCGAATTATGAACAACTTCGCCAAATGATTATGAACATGGCATCATAGAATAGTGATACATGTGTGCCTCCATATAACAACTAGCCTCCTCCTCCAGCTCCACCATTATGTTAATTTAATATTTTTTTTAAACACATTTAATTTGTAATGAATATTATTTAACTTTATTTTTTTGTTTTTGATGTTTAATAAAAAGTTTATTTGCATAATTTATTTTTTTAATATTAATTTATTTAATTTTATATTATTTATTCTAAATAAGTTTTTAAAAAATATTTAAAAATAATCACTGGGGGATTTACCTACAGAATGGATTTACCTACAGAATGTATCCGTCGACATTTGACAGAGAGCGGGAAATGCCAATATCAACAATAAATTTACAGAAAGAGTATTTCCATAGGCATTTCACAATAGCTTGATGTAAATGTCATAATCACCGATGAATTTACTGAAGGATAAATTCTGTCAACATTTCACACACTCACTGACAACTTTACCGAAGGATATAAGATGTCAGCATTTAATTGAGAGCTAAAACATATTTACTAGATATGTCATTATCATCGACAAAATAATTTTTTTGGTATATTTCAAGTGAGATTTTTTTTGGCGTGCAATTTCCGTCTGTAAAATATCGACAATTGTTTTACCAACAAATGTAACGATAAAATTAGATATTACCGAGGAAAGAAAAGCCGATGGATGTTTGCCATCAGGAATTTCATAAGTAAAAGAAATACCATGAAGTTAGAATCATAAACTGATGAAATATTTTCGTTAATAAAACTATAAAATCTTATAGTGATGCTAGGTGAGGGGATTTGACCTGTTAAATCTATGCACGCAAGAACTATATGTTAAATAGCCTTTAACTTTATTTTGTTTTATTTTAAGAAATTAGAATAATTTTTAAAAATTAATGTATTAAAATAATTTTTAAGTAATTATACAATAAGGCATAGTATTCAAGAACGTTAGAGGTTTTTTTTATGGTATTATTAATAATTAGTTTATGATTAATTATATATTAACATAATATGAAGATTGTTTATTTTAAAAAAAATGATCATTATTATTCAATAAAAATAAAATATCTGTTTTGTTTTTATTGTAAATGTTTTATATAATTTTCACATTTTTATTATTCTTACATTTATTCATTCATGTGAATAAAAATGATTAATTCAGGATTTTGTTTGATTAAAACCTAGTTTCACTGTCATAATAAATCTATCTTTTACTGTACCCATCCAAATCTTCAAAATCTCCACATCCAGACTCGTTTTTTTGTTTTTTTGCCCACGGGATGTCCTTATGTCGGCAACATCTTCGCTTCTCATTATTTTTTGCGTGCAGTTATTTGAATTACGGTAATAATTGTTTTTTAGAATATTTTTTAGTTTGAAAATATATTAAAATAAAATAAATTTTTTATTTTTTAAAAATTATTTATAGCATAGCATATATTTAAAAACATAAAAAATAATAATTTAAAATGAAAAAAATAAAAAATAAAAAATTAAATTTTTTTTGAAACACAAAATCCATCAGTATCGAAATTTTTCCACATTGTTTAACTAAAGTGATATTGGAAATAGTCTTTTTGCCCACCTGTCCCTCTTTTACAGGAATACGAGGCTTTGTCCTTCCTTCCATATCAGTTGAGTATCTGGGAACTGTCAAGTGACTGTTGCATGGCGGGAATCTGCGACTCCATATCCAATCAAGCTCCTTTCGATGCCAACTATGCACCTGGGAGGGTCCATTCGTACGTGTAAACCGCTCGAAAAAACATGACTGCTTTTGCTAACTAGGTTGTGCTCGTCTTTTTCTAGGATCTTTCATGGATGGCCACAAAATGTGCTTCCTGTACCGTGTAGCCTTCGATGCGTGGACGGCAAACATGTCCTTGAGGCATAGTAGCCAGCAGTGAAATGCTGTCTTTTGTCCTTGTTACCTTGCTGACAGCTTTATCCAGCTGCTCCCAAAAAGGATACGAGAGGAAAGTGAGAAGTTTTACCATGGATATGCATTACGTGTGGCCGTGTGAGGTACGTGAAAAGAAGATGGTTATGTGATCAACCGTCGTCGAAGCATAAACTCTTTACGTTTTTCAAAATCTGGACCTGGGCTTTGTAAAGTACCTACTTGGGCGACAAGCTGATAAATCTGCGTCGAAATAATACTTACCTCAGTAGTACAAGATGTAGCCCAGCAAAAGTAGATAAGTATAGGCCTGTAAAATTTTAATCCATAGACGTTGAAGTACCAGGACAAACAACGTAGTGGTAAAAGTAGCAAGTGAAAATGAGTGGAGGACCATGTAAAAAGTAGGGCCTCCTTTTCCTCCTCCTCCTCGTTATTGTTATTGTTATGAAATAGATGTTTTGTTAGTTATTATTATTATTGTTATGAAATAGATGTTTTGTTAGGATTATCTTAAATTACATATTCAAATAAGAAAAAAAATAAATGTAAAAGAGTATTTGAAAGTATTATAGCAGTTATTTTTCAAAGTGTTTTTTATTTCAAAACATATTAAAATAATAATTTTTTATTTTTTTTAAATATTTTTGATATTAACACATCAAAATAATATAAAAATATCAAAACATATTAATTTAAAGCAAAAATATTCTAAGTTTTTCAAAAGCACTTTCCAATCGCAGTGCCAAATACTATTGGTGTATTAAGATGTTATATTTTAGGATTAAGATTTATTTGTGAGTGTTTTTATTCTTTACACTTTGTAGCTAGAGAGATCAGAGATAAAAGTGAGTTTTAGGTACCTTTGAGATTTTGGATGGGAGCAATTTTGTGTGACACCTTATAATCTTCTACTTTTTTATAGTGAATTTTCCTTATTGTCTCACTCGTGGAATATGCCTAAGTTGCAAAACCGTGTCAATTTCATGTGTATTATTGTGTGATTGATTGTGCTTGTCTTTTATATTTCTCTACTTACCACTTGGTTTGAGGTTTTAGGGTTTTTGTTATAAACTAGTATCAGAGCTCGCTATTTTTATCAATTGGCTTTTGCAATGGTGAAAAAAGTAATGTCAACAATGGAATTTGATATAAAAAAATTTAATAGTAGAAATAACTTCAATATATGGTGTATTAAGATGCATGCCTTGTTAGTTTAACAAGGTTTATTTAAGGTATTAAAAGGTATAATCAGTTTACCTAAAGGGATGAATGATGAGGATAAATAAGATCTTATGGAAAGGGCACATGTTGCTATTTTGCTTTGTTTGTCTAATGAAGTTCTTAGAGACATTGTTGAAGAGACTATATTTGTTGGGTTATAGACAAAGGTGGAAAATCTTTACGTGACTAAATCCCTAATGAACTTATTGTGTCTGAAGCATCAACTGTATACTCACTAGATGAAATAAAATATGCCTATTAAAGACCATCCTGATGAATTCAATAAAGTAATCCCCTAAAAACTTTGATTTTATCATGTTTGTTACTTCTATATTATGAACAATTTTATTGATATTTTGCTATAAAAAGGGATAATTTTAGTTTAAAAGATGTCAAAGCTTTCTCAAACTCTAGAAAGCTAACAAAAAAGAGTGTTAAAGAGTCATAATGATTGTAATACAAAGGGTTTAGATACGAGGATAATAAGAAATAATAAGGTTTAGGGTAGTGGAGGCAAGTGATTAGTACTTAAAAATGTATTTTTATCAAGGTTTTATATCAGCATTTTGCACTTAAAGTATCAATAACTCCTTAACTAAAACATGTTTTATAATAACAAGTCTGATACTATAAGATACCTTTAATTTATGGTAATTATTCATCTTAAATGCAAGGCTATCACATAAATTAAAGGATTGATTGATGAGTTCAACTATAAAAATTGAGAAGACAAAGAGAGGGTGAAGCTTAGATAAGTGATGCTGGTTCAGTCCAAACTAGAACACTATTCAGTTATTAGGTCATATCTAGAGTTGTTGATTTTAAATTTTAATTTGGTTTATATGACTAGAAAGCAAAGACATATGCCTAAAACATTCATGAGAATATATGACTCAATTCTGCTATTTGGAAATCGAAATCTTAAAAACAATAGAGAAGTCATAATTTGTCCTATAGCCTAAATACTATTAAGTGTTTAGCCCATATCTCAAGTTCTAGAAGTCCAAATGCACCGAATTGTTTTTGAAAAGTTGAGACAATTTTCTAGAATTTTAATGAGAAAAGTTTGTTCAAATTCTGACATTAGTAATGAATTTTCTTTAGACAAGAAGATAATAATTGTCACCAAATCAAGATGTGGCCACCCACTTAGTCATCAAATTAACAGTTTCAAATTTTAGCCTATAAAGCCTTGAAAATTATTTTATGATTGTTTAAATCCTCACATTAATTTTACATCTCAAAGTTCTTTATTATTATTATTATTATTATTATTATTATTATTATTATTATTATTATATTTAACCTTCTTATGGTTCAACCTTAGTCTTGTCTGGTTATTTATTACTTCGAAACTCCTATACTTTAGAGAAAACATCAATATTTTGATTGTGTTAGCATGTTTAGATCAAAATCGAAGTAAAAAACAATCAAATACTTTGAATGTCATGAGGTAGAGCATTTTAAAAAGAATTGTCCTAAGAAGAAAGATAAGAGAAAGAATGAGGAAAGCTCTTATGTTACAAATATTGCAAGCAAAGGAAAAATTTTCAATGAAGCCGAAAATATCTAGGCTATGTTTGTTTATGGCTTAGGTGATGGGTGGATTTTTTTATTCTACTTGAATGTTTCTTATTTTTCCCAATAGCAGCTAGTTTTATGCTTATAAAGTTGTCAATGATATTGTTTCATTAAGGGACAACAAAGAACTTTCTATTATTGGTGTGAGTACTATTTGAATTAGAATGTATGATGATATTATTAGAATAATAGAGGTTCAACATATTCCAAAGATGATTAAGAATTTGATTTTTTAAGTCTTCTTGATTTCCAAAGTTATGATTATTCTGATAAATGTGAAGTTCTAAGAGTTTGTAAAGGTGCTTTTACCATGATGAAATGAAAGTTAGTTAATGACCTCTACCATCTTCAACGTTCAACAATTACTAATTCAACTTATGTATCATCTATGATTGATTCGAATATTGCTTCTACTCAATTATTATAGATGCAGCTAAGACATATAAGTGGTAAAAAAAGATGGTGAAATTAAGTAAAAATGATTTACTGTGTGGTATGAAAATAGATAACTTAGATTTTTATGAGCATTGTATTTATGGTAAAATATATAGGGTCAAATCCAGTATAATTATTCATTGTACCAAAGGCATTGTGGATTATGTTCAGCTTGACCTTTAAGGTTCTTCTTCTATTATATCAAAAGTTGTAGCATAATATCTATTAATATTTATTAATGACTACTTTAGCAAGGTCTAAGTGTATTTTTTTAAAAGATAAAAAGTAATGTGTTTATCATATTCAAGTAGTGGAAAGCCTTGATTGAAAAGTAGACTTGTAAGAAGATCAAATACTTAAGAACTAATGTAATAATGAAGGAATTTTTAGACATCATAATGTCAAGAATGCAATATAATAAAATAGAATTACAAAACATATGAATAAAACACTATTAAAAATAGCATATTATATGCTTTCACAAGCTGGAATGTCAAATCACTTTTGGGCTAAAGAAGTTAACATGACTTGTTATTTAGTGAATAAATCTCCATCAATAATTTTAGAGTTAAAGACTCCATATAAGGTATGATCTATTTATCCTACTAATCACTCTAAATTAAGAGTATTGGGTTATCCCACTTAAGCTCATGTTAAGCCTAGAGCAAGGAAATATATATTCTTATGTTATGCATATAGAGTGAAGGGATATCATTTATTATATGTTGATAACAAGTTGCTTGAGTTTATTACTAGTCTAAACATGACATTTGATGAGTTTACTATGTTTTGAAAGAGAAATGAGTCAACCAGTATTGATGTTGAGATGAACTAGGATACTAGAAAATAGGTAGAGTTTCAGGTTAGATTTTCAAAGATAATGCTTAAAGATGTTTCAGTTTAAGTCTATTAAGGAAATGGTGTATGATATTGTTGTTAAAAATGCATTTAAAAAATAGCCTTATAGTATTGCTATAAGAAAATAAAAAAAATGATATATAAAAGCACTAGTTAACTGTGGTTATGCTGATTTAGTTGATTTTATCGTAATGTTATAGATAATCTTGATGACTATAAGCTTTGTTCTTATAAAAATGTAATTTCTTGCAAAGAACCTTCTTAATAAATGATTGATATGAATGAAAAGATTAAGTCTCTTTACAAGAAGAGAGAAGAAATCCTAGAGGTTGAGGATGGAAGGTTTAAAGCACATCTAGTTGCTAAGAGCTTTACATAAAAAGAAAGTGTTGACTTTAATAAAATGCTTTTCTTAGTTGTGAAATTTAGTTCCATCTAGATATTGCTTATTATGGTTGTTTTGTTTACTTAGAACTTAAGCAGTTGGATATCAAAACAAATTTTCTATATGGTGAGCTAAAGACATGGATTTATATACATCAACTAGAGGGTTTTATTGCTCAAGATAAAAAATGTCATGTGTGCTTATTGAAGAAGTTGTCATATAGGTTGAAGTAGTCATTAAAACAATGGTATAAGTGGTTTGATATTTTTACGTTTGGATATGGTTACTCTAGGAATGACTATGATAGTTGTGTATATTTTAAGAAAAACTTTGGATGGTTTATTTGTGTGCTTTATGTATGTTGAAGACATGTTAATTATCTCCAAGAACATGCCTGAGATCAATATTTTAAAGGATATGTTGAGTGGTGAGTTGTGATGTAGGATTTGGGTGTAGCTAAGAAGATTTTAGGTATGAAGATGCATATAGATTGAAGCGCTGACAAGTTATACTCATCACATAGAAAGTATATTAAGAAGGTACTCAAGTGTTTTAGTATGCAAGGCTAAAATGCAATGAGTATTCCATTCACAAACCATTTTAGGTTATCTTTAAAATTATTACCAGAAACTTAAAAAGAGAAGGAAAACATGTCAAGTGTTTCATAAACTAGTGCAAATGAAAGAATTATGCATGATATGGTCTGCACTCGTCTAGACATTTCACATATTGTTAGTGTAGTCAACAAGTTTATAGAAAATCATGGTAAAGTCCTCTAGTAGACCGTGAAATGGATACTATGTTATCTTAGAGGTACTGCAGATGTTGGTAGGGTAGTAGCACTAGAGATGGTATTAAGGGCTTTGTAGATTCAAATTATAATAGTGGTTTGAATAGGAAGAGATTAGTGATAAGTTATATTTTTACTTTCTCGAGATGTGTCATTAGTTGGAAAATAATTTTTTAATCCATTATTGTCTTCTCTATAATAGAGGTTGAGTATATGACATCGACAGAAATAATGAAAAATGTTTTATAGCCAAAAAGTTTATTTGATAATCTTGGTTTGCCTCATGAGTTGGTTGTTATACATTGTGATAGCTAGAATGCTATTCATTTAGCCAATAACCATACCATAAAAGGACCTAACATATTGATATGAGATATTAATATCATTCTATATACTATAAAGTTTATTATTATAGATGAGATATCAGTATCATTCTAGATACCATAAAATTTATTACTATAGTTGAGAACCATGTAAACATGTTGACAAAGCCTGTCTCTACAGTCAAGTTCAAGCATTGCTTGAACTTGATTGTTTTGTGTAGTACCTTAAAGATGCTTGGTGGAGGAAATCAAAGAGAAGTTCAAGTTTTGTAAGTGGCTTAATTTAAACCAAGATATAGATTTGTTGGGTTTATCTTAAATTATAAAAGTGAGAAAATAAATGCTTATATACTTATTTCATATATAAAAGCCTTAAGTTGTCATATTTTAGGGTTATATCTTATTTGTGAGTGTTTATTTTCTCGATAACTTGGTAGCTAGAAAGAGAAGAGAAGATGTGAGTTTTAGGTTATTTTGAGATTTTTGGTGAGATAACAATTTTGTATGATGCCTTGTAATCTTCTACTTTCTTATAATACTTTTTTTTATCATCTCATCTATAAAGTAGACCTAAATTGCTGAACCATGTAAGTTCTCTATGTGTTTTGAGTGATTAATTATGATTATCTTTTATATATCTCTACATACTAGTTGGTTTGAGGTTTTAAGGTTGTTTTCACTACATGCTTTATAGATGCTCTCATGTTGATCGAATTGATTAAATATATGACTCATAGGCAGATTAATCTTAAGCGGATAAATTATGATATTGTAGTTCATAATTATTCATTGTAAGAATAAAGTTTGAACCATTTATGTGGGAACATTAATGAAAACAATCTATCAGTAATTCTTTGTTGAAATAATGATAAAAATCTTTTGGCAATAATTTTTGACAAAATAGAAAAAAAATCAATTAAAATCTTATCGATAATTTTATCGAAAACATGACACATGAATAATGTCAATGAAAGTTTTGATGGAATTTTCAATAAAGATTTTAAATGTTTTAAAACTCAACAATTATCTATTTCCTTTCATTTCTTCATTTTATAAAAACCACAAAACCCTACCTCTTCAATTCATATTCTAGCAACTTTTTAGCAAATCCAGCCACCTGAACTTGTCAGTGGCAACCAATATTTGTCAATAGTGTCAAACTCTATCTCTTGATTTCATGTTTTGTTAACTTTCACACCACCAAGTTAGTAAACTCACCCATATTTTTTTGTAACCCATTTTATTTTTTAAGCTAATTTATTGAAATGTGTTTATAGTATTTGTTTTTCGCTTATATATTTAAGTGTTTTTCAATTTTTGTTTTAGAAAATCTTAGTGTATTAATACATGATTTGTATGTTAGAATTTGTTTAAGATTTGAGAGAAATTGATTTTATTTGTCATTTTATGAAATTGAGTTTGGTTCTATAACCTAGGTGTGTTATAATTGAAAAAATAACAGGTAACAATTATATTTTGTTAATTTTGTTATAAAGTTAGAGATTTAGGAAAAATTAATTTTTATGGAATTGATAATAATTAAAATATATTAATTTAAATTAAGTAAGTTTAAATTGCATAAATGATAGATAATTAGTTGGGAACCAATAATTTGTTTTTAATTTTATTGTTTAGTTCACATTTTGATGGAAAATGAGAGTTGTGGAACTGATAATCAGTTATTTGGTTACAAATTTATTTTTAATACAAAGTTGTTATTGTTAATATGTATAAGTTTTATAAGTAATAAATGATCGTTCTTACATATATCAAAATTCAATAAAATGGTTGTATAATCGTTCTTGAATGTATGAAAATTCAATAGAATCGTTGTATATGTAAGATTATCTTAAAAGAGTTGAAGATTTTATTAATTTCATACTTTTTAATCCGAAATTAGTGGGGTGAAATTAGGTATCTATGTATGAAATGAAAAAACAAAAAGTTTCACCATAAAAATATTATGATGATACATCTATTTACAAAAAAGATTTGGTAAGAAATACTTATATTGATTTCCACACAAAAAATCTTATGTTTTTTATGAAACCATATTATAATGGATGGTTGACTTAAATCAAACTTTAACTTCTAGTAACTTACGAGAGTTTGTGAATAATAATAATAATTCTTATAGGAGATTTTGATGGATATAACAAAAATGAATAAAAATTATTTAGGTGAATGTTAATATAATATCCTTTTAAATTAAGAACCAAATCTAGATGCAACTAAGTTTTTTAAGCTTTTGAAAGATTCTAATAAATCATTATAGTATGAGTGAACATCTCATAGTAAATTATTAGCAATTACACAAATATTTACATCAAGTCAGATTATAGGTTAAGTAAGGCTAGTTATGATCAGATCTACGAATGAATGTAAAATATGTTACCTAAAGGAAGTTGATTAATGATGTGTTTCATGTTGTAAAGCTCAAAGCCACTTTCATCTTACACAAGGATGCACAATGTTTTATATACGAATAGATTCAACGTCTATAATTTTCTAATATATATGCTTCTAACTTAGCTAGATTGATGAATTTAGGGTAATGAAGATTGTATAAAAAGAAAAGTCATGATTATCATGTGTTTATACAAATACTCATTCTAACCACTTCTAATGATTTATTTTAAGAGGGATATGTGATGCATTAACAAAGACTAATTACTTTTTTAGAAATATTTGTTTGAGCAAGTTGCATACCCAACATATATAATAGCTTGAAATGAACATTATTAAAACAATTTACAAACTTGAAATGATTTTTCCTCTCATTTTTTCAACTCAATGAAGCATTGCCTATTTATCTAGTGTATGATGCAAAAGCTAGAGGTCCTGTATAGTATAAATTGATGTATTTATCTAAGATTTTAGGGATTATATGTATTCTAAGTAAGTGACCATTTCATTTAAAAAAACTCTTAGTTATTCATTTCTAATTACTTTTATACAAATACCTATTCACCTTAAGAAAAACATTAAAAACAAAACACATGGTAAGACTTTGATATATAAGACTTATATTATTAAAAATATTTGAATATTTATCTTATATTATTTTGAGTTCCATTTGAAAACAAGAATCAATCACATTCTAAAAAATAATGTTGATGATAAACTGTCTTTGATTGAGAATGTCAATATTTGGCAATTCTAAATGACCATTATTAAGTAATGTGATGATGTGAAGATATTTGACAAGCATCAAATTCAGACAAGTGCATACTTATGTTCTATTTCACTATAATAAATTGACAAATTTTGTTCATTATGTAAATTTTAAAATTATATATTTTTAACCAATTCTCTTATATTCTCTTATAAACTAAATTCAACTAAATTCTTTATAGGAAATATTAATAATTATTGGCATCTAGAAATTCAAATGTTAGTGTATCTCAAAATTTTCAATTATAAGATGAATAATTTACTATATGGTTTAAAACAAGTATAAGTATTTAAAAATTCATAACTTCCAAGTTTAGATTTGTTTTTCTCTAAATGTTAATAGTAGTAAAATGAATGCAATCACTGACTTTGTGTTTGACTATTTAATGTTTTTTCATATATATATATATATATCAAAATTATTCAAAAACCCGTGATATTTAAATATGAAAATGATATTTTTTAAATAAAAAAATATTAATGAACTTTTAAAAAAGCTTTTTAACACAATGCAAAATTATTACCAAACTAGCTTTTTTATGTAAAGTTATGGATGGAGTTAGATAAAAATAAATAAACTCAAGATTCATAGAAGAAACTTTAAAAACAATCATATCAAATTAGATTGTTTGTAAAGGAGAGTTTGTTTTACCTAAACTATTTTTTATAAAGATTGTTTCATAGACTTTTTAATTTTTTTTCATAAATTATTTTATAAGAAAATATCAATTTAAATATTGTATAATTGGCCTAAATTTTTAATTTATTTGCAAAGAAAATTGTTTAAGCATACGGAGTTCTCTAAAATATATTATAAATAGTAATCAATTCATAATGGACTAAGAAATACCTGGCTACAAAAATTATTTAAGTTTATGAATTACCTGACTATGAAATCTCTACTTGGAATTGCTCGATATTTGGAAATTAGGATAATGGACTCTTGGACTCGCAAAGCCAAATAAAGAACTTGAAGTAGAAATTGAGTTTCGACAGTTGACAACAACAGAGAAATATCATTTAAGCAAACTGATTTTTAAGCAATAGATGATAAAAGTCAATCCAAAACTGGTGCAAGCTGGGAGATATAAATACAAGATTCTTCTATACAGTAGCTGATTTTAGAAAAGTATTTTGCAGTTTCTTTTGCTAGGTTCCATCATAAATAAAATTATTCAAGGAATAACAAACATAAACACGTAATCAAAAACACATATCTTCACTTATTTCTATTTTGCTAGTAATATAATCACAGAGGGGTTTACTAGTGAGATTATCACGCCAAACCAAAACATTTACTAGCAATAATTCTCTCGATAAATCCATAGGTGGTTATGGTATATTAATGAAAAAATAAGCTGTTGCTAAATTTATTAGTGATTATATACATATTATCAATAGAATTAATTCATCAAAGAATTACATCTAGTAGTGGTAAGACTTGTAATTTTTTTTCCAACTATATACAACTCTTCAAGGGACTTAGTCCGTTGATAATTTTGTTAGCATTTCAAATTTTGTCAATATTATATATAATTATTTTAAAAAAGTTAAAAACAAACAATACAATGAAAAAAATAAAACAAAATTAAATTAAAATAAAAGGTAAATTTGTATTATTAATTTTAAAATTTTATTAAATACAATTTATATATCTAGTAGACAAAAGCTGAGAGAGAAGACAAAGATGGATCTTCGCTATGTACAACTATAAGGGCGACGAGGTTAGTATAAATACTAGTGAGAATTGTCAACATCTGCTTGGTGACATTCAATTTATCCTTTAGTTTGGCTAGTTTAGTTGTAAATTGAGCTATCTTAGCACCAAGGTAAGCCATCTCAACTTGAACTTCTTCGTGTACAATCACTTTGATGGTCGATAATCGCTAGCTCAATCTGGATTGTGATATTCCAATGGTTAAACGACACGATAAAAAAATTGATGTCTTATTCTAAGTGCAGGAGTATTAAGGTAATGAATAACCCGACAAGACCGTTGTCGAACCACAGGGAGGTTAATTGTATAAATTATAAATAACAATAATAATAATAATAATAATAATAATAATAATAATAATAATAATAATAGTCGTCGTAGTAGTACTAATAATAATAATAAACAAGAAGAAGAACAAGTTGATGAGAACTTTGAGATGGAAGATTAATGTAAGAATTAAACAATGATAACAACAAATGTTAAGGTTAGAGGATCTACTAATAGCATGTCAAACAAGTATAGTTTAAACTTTTGTTATTTAATTAGAAATCACACACAAAGGAGGTTCTAATCAGATTATAAACTGTTAATATGATTATATAAGTTATCATATTCAATTAATACTAATACTTGTAAATGTTGTTAGGCATTCATAACGATAACTTATGTTAACAACAAATGAAGTTCCTTTCATAGCACAAGTGTCGGTTATACCATACATTATGGGCTATGAAAGTGCCAAGCATTTGTTGTACCAAGTGTTATACAACACAAATCTAAATTAATCATTTAACAAGCAAGGTATTAAAAGTGAACAAGATAACAAATATAAAACATTTTACTATCAAACATTAAGGTCCATGCTGAGTTTATATTATATTTATTCTCACACCATTAGTGTAACCTTTTCATCTTGACATAATAAACTTAGATGAACCTAATGAAAGAAAGAAACATAAATAAACAAAATAAAAACATAAATAAGATAAAAGTTAACTAAGTAAAGGAAATGAAATGAAAGGCATAGACTTGATATTAATGAAAGCAAAATTTATGCATTACAAAAATTATAAAGAGAGAAAGTAAGAGCATGATCTTGATCTGGAAACCAAGCTGTCTAAATACATGGCAAATGCCTTCTTTTATAGGCCAAAATTGAAAATTATTAATTTGATGACTAATTGATGAGTGGGTGACTAACTCTCGACTTGGTGACAATCCTTATCTTCTCTTGTCTGCTCAAAACGTCATTGATAATGTCAAAATTAGAATCACTTGAAAACATGAAAGTTCTAAGAAATTCTCTCAGCTTTTTTTTTTTAAAAAAAATTAAGGTCATTTGGACTTCTAAGACTCCAGATATAGGGAAAAAACTAAACGGTGTTCGAGCTGCAGGATATATTTGGACTTCTTTGTTGTTGTTACAATTTAGACTTGAAAATGACCTTTTTAAATCTTGGGCTTTTATGAAAGTTGTAGGCCTATGTCTTACCTTTCCATCCATATAAAGT